>NW_017729005.1:305825-315892 GCF_001723915.1 Gavialis gangeticus | reverse complement strand
AATGGCTGAGGTTAACAATCCTGTATATCAGCCAAAGAAGAAGCCTCTTTAAAATGATTACTCTATGTTGCTCATACCTTTGATCTCATATACAATATGGCGCATCAGAAGGAGCCTATTTATTAGAGGCTGCATTTGCCCTTTACATATGAAACCACAATTATACACCAGAGAAAATAGTAGCATTTCTGCCACTTACTCTTTATGCAGGCTCTTCTATCACAAAATAATTTCAGAGAAAAGTCTAAAAAAAATCTCATGCATAAGCAGACAAATTCTGGACTGAGTTTCTCCCTTCTAGCATTTATAACAATGTAAGTTATATTTAAATTCAAGCACAAATTGGCAAAACAGCAAGAGTATATAGACAAAAGGACACCAATAAAGAGAGAATGCTATAATAGATGTACTTTGCTCTTTTGATAATTGAAAAGACTTCAGAAAAATATTAGTACAAGAATTATAGCTGCATTTACTCAGCTCACAGCTCATTATTATCTAACCCTATTACCTTTCCCAAAAGATCAATATAATTAAGATGGTTATCTGTAGGAGTACTTCACAGGATCTCTAAAGAGGAGAAAAGGGGATACCTTCCTGTTTTTGACAGCATGACAGATACATTGTACACTCCTCTTTTCTGTTTCCTTATTCTGACAATCCAAAAAATCAGGGTAAATTGTTATAATGATCCATTTAGAGGTATCACTTCCTTACCAGTTGCAAATTTCTGATATTTCAGCTTGATTACCATTTCAATTCCTTAGGAGTATCAAGAATAACTGTGTAATTCCTGTACATTATCTATTATTACATTCACTCCATGATGTTCAACTGCAGTGCAGGGAAATATCTTTTTCACTAATGAATGTGCAGCTGATCCACCAGTTAATCTAATCTAATCCTGTCCTACTGAACACTGCTCATTAGTTAACATGTTATACTAATAACATTCATGTAATTGATTGAGCACTTTACACTTTCTGTAACTTTAAGCTTTGCATGAACACACCCTATATTAGGACAAAGGAATATGAATTCATTTATTTAGGCAATATTTAAATACCAGGCAGTGAGCTCAGAACAGTGGGTAAGGATTAGACAGAAAGGCAAAAATATACTGTAGAGACAGACAGACAAACAGAGAGCTATATGTTGAAGTTGAATCCAACACACAAAAATTCAAAGACTTTTTATACAGAAACGTATTTATACTAAGATGCAGACACCATTATATATAGACAGAATGTTAAACTGACTGACAGTAATCAATGCTAAAGGAAAGATTCATGTGTGTCCTTACATGCTTGAGGAAAAGGACGAGACTACAACAAAGATGGTCTAAAGCCTATGCATATTTGGAACAGGAAATTACACAGGAGCAGTATGTCCAAACTTTGAAGGCACAGAGAAAAGCCTTTTTCATACCTGTCATACTGTCTCTGGTCAAGTCACAGAATCATAGAGAAGTGGGGCTGGAAGGGACCTCCAGAGGTCATCTAGTCCAACCTGATGTCTGAGGCAGGATCATCCCTACACAAATGATCCTATACAATCATTCCCTTCATGTATAGGTGTATGCATTCTGTTCCTTCTTGGTACTAAATGTGAAGCTTGGATGCCTACTTTCCAAACAACAGCTGGGGATGTCAGTTATATATGCTTGCTGCCTCCTCTTTGGTGTTACAGTTATTTCTTTGATCCTATATTATGCCATAGCATGCTCAACTATCTATACTGCTTCTGCTCAGACTTTTTCCAGAAGGAAATCAAGGAGAGGTTGCATAACACTGTTGGTTCCACCCTTTTTTCAGAACTGATCATCACAGTGAACTTCTATGATGGATCCACATAGAAGGTAAAACCTACATAGAGACAAAACGGGAGGTGTCCCTATGGTGACATGCAACAGGATCAGGGTTACTAAATTTCTTTTTAAATGCCCTTTTCTCATATGATTAATGTGTCTTGGGGCACATCCCCAACAAAGTGATGAATGACTTTTACAGGAAAAGTCATTGGCCAGAGAAGAAATCATTGGCTTTAAATATTGTTTAATATGCTTGCATGATCAGACTCTGAGATGGCCAATTAACTCAACTTCTGCAACTGCTAGACAACTTCAGTTGTCTGCCAGATAAATATAATCTTTCTATTAAAATGAATGTCATTTGGTTGATGATGTCTCACTTCCAAAACTATAAATATTTTATAAAATTCATTTGCTTGTTACTGCACATGGCAGGGGTTCCTTCAGAAAAAAAATCTAATGATTCTCTTTTTCTGTCTTTATATTCAATATAAAACTATTAAATGATGATGATATCTACTGACCCACTTGTGCATTGACTGAAAGTACTTTTGGGATCTTTAAAAATGAGTTTCACATGACCCAATTGTACAGCACTATGTGCTCCCTAGGAAGTCTTCCAACTGTTTACTGTTGCTGTTGTATCCCAATGGGATGATTTATGCGACTAAAAGCAAGGCCTATTTTTCGGGAAACACAGATTTACTTTCTAACTTTGGAAGTTTAGCCCTTACTGCATTTATCTATTTACAACAGTCAAAATAAAGAGAAGCTGATCTTTGGCCAGATCCAATAAAATGCTTAGGGACCTAAAGTAGGAGTTGGATGGATTTCAGATGCCTAAATCCATAAATTTGTGATCCTGAAAACCCCCAGGCACTACTGCCTAACAGCGTATGTATCTACCTCCATTCCTAACTTAACTGCCTTTAAAGTTATCCAAAATATGCCTCTGGATATGCCCAGAATGCCTCAGCCTTGAAGGGCTAAGTATCTCAGCACTAATTCATGTCTAAGCCCAACTGGGATCCAGAAATTAGTTGTTCGTCTGTTCAAAACCTTCGGAGGAATTTGATTCATTGCGTTCTGAGTACAGGCTCCAACAGAATGAAGTTGCAGCCATTACATTCTTTAAAAATGTAGCAGAGGAAAAATGACCCCTTTCATATAATAGCCCAGTGATTACACTGTTCACCAAGGAAGTGGGAAACCAGCTTCCCTAGGTGTGTAGGGATTTAAACCCTCATATCTAGCTCCCACAAAAATGTACTCAGACCACCAGTCAAATGGCGAGCAGGGTTCTCTTTCTCCCACTGTGCAGAAATAATTTGAGATTCAGTGGAGCAGAGTAAAAATAGGAGAGAGACCATGAGTTTACAGCCTAGTAGTAAGAACACTCAGCTGGGAGAGCAGACTCCTGCTGCAAGGACTGTTTATGGATATTAATTTTACGTGGACGTTAGTTAAAAAAATTGCATTCCAGATAAAGACCTTTAGGAGACATAGGCTCCCCATTACAAGACCCTAATGACAAGATGCTCACTTTTATGCTCCTTTTCTAGTCCAGTGAATCTTATAATCTATTCTGTACAATTCTGTACATAGCTTCAAAAGGAAAAGAGGGCAATACCCATCATACTCACAATAGCTCTCCGCCCTTCTTTTTCAGAATATCTTATAGCCTGAAGAGTACTGAACTCTCATGGGGAATTTGGGTTTGAATCCCCTCAGCCTGACTGCCTCCCACATTCTGGATTAGTGAGGTAGCCACTAGATTCTTATGTAAGAAGGCAACACCACTTAGCCAAACTTTAAAAGAAGAGAAAGAGACAGTCTGGCCCTGCTCAGTCTTTTGCCAGAAAGTGCATAAGCGCCTACCTTCACTAGGAACTGGATTCCAAGGTGCAGATCTTAAGGCAACAGTGAATGACCTACATGTCAGAGAATGTCAGGATTTACAAAACACATTTCTTAGTTTCAGCAATGTAGGTATGCCACTGGACATACGCTTTGGTTGCCACTGTGATCTCAAACGCACAGCTGCCAGCAGCAGCCTCTTTTCACTTTCCCCCCACCCCTGTCCTCAAATCAGGTCCTTGGACAGTTGCCCTGATCATCTCCCCCTTTTCTGCCACTGCTCCTTTGGCTAACTCCAGGTGGCTCTCCGTTCACTGTGCAGCTGTTCTGGACTCTATTTATTTCTGTCATGCATTGCATAAGGAGCCAAGGCACCTCACAGAGAGTCTAGATTCCAGGCCATTAGGACCAGATCCCTAAAAATTAGGTGTTACCGTATCTGCCTGTTGGACATTGAAGTCCTATTGTGTCTAGTCTTCCCTATTCTTAACAATAATGGTGCTTACACTAGCCACTTTTGGTCACCCATATTCCACTTGATGATAAAGTGAAGACCTTAGTTTTGTTTTAACATACTTTGTGTATTTCTGTATAGTAACTGAATCAGGTAATACAGATGCAAGACAACAGTACATTTTTGTATGGAGATGTGCTTAAGTGTATGCAAACAAGTTCACCACAGTACCTTTCTTTTACTATATTTGGACTAAAGATTAAAATTATACAGTTTTTCAAAAATGAATCTTAAGAGTCACTTCGGCATTTTTGCTGGATCTGCATTCAATGTAGCTGAAGGGGCAAATCACCCCTAAGCCTCCTTTCTGCTTCTCCTGTCTCTGATAATATTCACCCTTGGCAGAACAAACAGAAGCCTCAGGACTTCTTTAAGCCACACTAGCTTGTAGTGGACCTTCACTAACCTGTTTCATTGGGTGGTCTAACTAAATTCTCATCACCTCCAATCCCACTTCAGCATGACTCCAATCCTGCCATACAGAGCAGTAAGGGAGAATGAGAGTAGTGGTGTAGGTAGGACTGGGGGAAATTTTCAGGTACCTGTTTAAGGCAGCTTTACAGACATTTGTGCTGCCGGAGCAGGAGCCAGTTTCTGACTCTTGGGATCTAAGAATGCAGTGAATGAGGACCTGTAATGTTAATAGAGTAGAATGTAGATTTGGCAAGGAAAAAATGTACGCATGGGAATAAGATTTGTCTCAGGAGGCCAGGAACACAAGAAATTGATATCAAACATGTAACTGTACAATAGAAACAGAGTTCCCTGTCTGCTTTCCTGAAGTTGCTGTAAGGAAGAAAAATGTTTGAAGATGCCACTAGAAGAAAATGAGTGGGAACTTGGTACTATCAGCAATTATTGTGGTACTATACTCCTGTCCTTGCCCATGTTCTCATCAATAGACTTACCTTTCTTCTTAAGAAACTTCTACCTGAATCCTAATGTGGTTTCAGACCACGCAGTTACAATAGGTATGATCTCTGGTACTAGACAGTTGCAAAAGAAGTGTCATGAGCAACACTGAGATTTTAATATGGCCTTCATTGACCTGACTAAAGCCCTTGATTCAATCAACAGAGAGGCCCTATAGAAAAATCCTGATGAGATCTGAATGCCCACCAAAATTTGTTACTACTATCAGACTTCTTTGTGACAGCATGACAGCAACTAGCTCAGAAATGGACTGCTAGAACAAGAGTCAAGCAATGATTTGTGATTGCACCAACACTCTTTACCATCTGTATCACAGCCATTCCACATACCATTGCTAATAGATTTCCATGTGGCAACAGAATCCAGTGTTGCATGGACAGAAATCTCTTTAGCATCACCTGGTTGCATTCCAAATCCAAGATAAACAATACTTCCATTACTGATCTTCAGTACGCTGATGATTGTGTCATGCTTGCCCACTAAACTGAAGAGTTCCAGGTTACTTTTGATTGTTTCTGTGATGCATCTGAAATACTTGGACTCACTGTCAACTTCACAAAAATCAAGATACTTTACCCACCTATGCCAAACCAACAGGCTGCTTCCTCCACACAGAAGGTAATCCTTTGAGACTGTTAACCATTTGCCTTACTTGGTCAGCCATCTTTCCCAGAAAGTAAACCTAAACAACAATATTCAACTCCAGATGAAATCTGTCAGTGCTCCCTTTGGACATTTCCAAAAACATGTATTCCATAATTGTGGCATCAGGACTCAAACCAAACCTCTTGTCTTCCAGACTATTGTCATCCCTACCTCATTATATGGGTGTAACACTTGGACGACATATTAGAAAGCTTTGGAACATTACCATCCGTGATGTCTTCAGAAAATCCTCCGTATGAATTGGAAGGACAGAAGAATAAATGCCAATGTTCTTGCTCAAGCAAACACAACCAGCACTGTTTATAATATAACATCAGGTTGGTTGGAAAAGACATAACATAAAGCTGCTTGACAACCAACTCCCAAAGCTGGTCCTATATTCCTAAGTCACTGATGGTCACCTCTCTAGAAGTCGGCAAAAAGAAGAGACTCAAAGGGCGTATGTGCATTTACACTGGCTTAAATTTACTGCACATTAAGTTACTGTGCAGTAAGAGGGAACAGGCAGGCATCTACACATGCTGGCATTAAAGCACATTGACACAGTGTGTGGACTGACTTAGGACTAAAATTAGTCCCAAGTCAGTCCACACAGAGTGTTCCTGTGCAGTAAGGCGTCTACACATGCATTACTGCACAATAACTGATTGGGCATGGATTTGATACCTGCATGATGTAGGTATCAAATTTACACTGAAATCAGCTTAAGTCACCATATTTACCATGCAGTACAGGCATGCACATGTAGATGTGCACCTGTACTGTATAGTAGGGCTGTGCAAAACAGCATCGTTCTGCTTCAACTTCCATTTCAACATTTTGACAGAACGGTGTTTCATTTTGAGTTTTGTTTTGTTTCAAAAGCACTGTTCCATTTCGCTTACTGAAACTGTTTTGTTGTTTCACCCATAGGCTATAATGGGGAAGCACAAAACTGCCTAGAACCTTGTAATTTCACGCCTGATTCAGATGAAACTTGTGGGGATGGTAGCCCCTTCTGAGGGCATGAAGCCTGCCAAGTTTCAAGGAGATAGGTGGAGAGGTCTCTGGGAAACTGCACCTCAAGGCGTTGACAAGAAAAACTCCTGTCCCTTGCCAACAGCAGCAGCCTCCTGTCATCCGGCAGGCAGACCTGGGGGTCCACACCCCCAGGAGGACTGTGGGGCTCTGCTGGACTCCTCCTGGGGGTACAGGCCTGCTGGATCACAGGAGGCTGCTGCTGCTGCCCAGGACTGACGCTGGGTACAGCCTGCACCCAGCGCCAGGAAGATTGGCACTGCCACTGGCCCCAGCTGGCAGCAGCAGCTTCCTGTCATCTGTCAGGCAGATTGGGGGCCCATGTGCACCCCTGGGAGGGCTGCAGGGGCTGTGCCAGGCTCTTCCCAGGGACGCAGGGCCCTGATCTGCCTGTCGGATGAAAGGAGGCTGGTTCTGCCACCTAGGGCCAGCAGCAGCACCAGTCTTCCCAGCTCTGTGTATGGGCTGCACCCAGCATCAATCCCTGTTGGCAGCAGCAGCCTCCTGTGATCCAGCAAGCAGATCAGGGGCCTGCACCCCCTTGAGGAGTCCGGCACAGCACTGCAACCCTCCCAGGGGTGCGGGCAGCCCCCCAGTTTGCCTGCTGGATGACAGAGGAGGCTGCTGCTGCCCACTGGGACCAGTGCTGTGAGAAGCCCACACCCGGCACTGAGAAGATTTGCATTGCCACTGGCCCCAGCCGGCAGCGACAGTACGCTGTCATCTCTCACGCAGATCTGGGGGCCCGCACGTCCGGGAGGGCTGAGGGCTGTGCCAGAATCCTCCCGGGGGCGTGACCCCCTGTTCTGCACCAGATGACAGGAGGATGCTGCTGCTGCCTGGGACCAGCACTGAAGCCAAGTAAGCCCGGCTTTGAAACTTGAAATGTTTCAAAACTTTCAAAATGTTTCAAGTGCCCTTGTTTCATTTCAAAGCTGTTTCAAAGATTTTTGTTTCATTTCGATTTCGCTGTTTCGAGCTCAAAACGCATGGAAACAGCTTTGAAATGAAACACCCGGCAAAATTTTGCACAGCCCTACTGCACAGTAATTTTGGTTACTGACCAGTAAATATGCACATGTAGGCATGCCCAAAGACACCTTGAAGAACAATCTGAAGAAACACAATGTTATCATCAATACCTGGGAGACTCAAGCACTGAATTCTCTCCAGTGGTGCCAGGATGCATATAAGGCATTGATCATTTTGAGAAAACTCACCTCATTGTGGAGGTAGATACATGAGAGAGACAATGGGAAGAGCTGTGACCCGTCTTTGCTAGAATGTACTCCTCCCTCCCAGAACTATCTGCTATGTCTGCAGTGAAACATGCAAATCCTGGATCAGTCTCCTCAGACACCTGTGGACTCACAAATAACTTCCCTATTTACTGGAAAACTGTCATCCTCATTTCAAGGGACTGCCATAAATGACAGGCAGTCAAAGAGGACTATTAAAGTCTGTCCATATACAGAACCAACTGCACTAATAAAAAAATCAAACAAGAGTTGAAAGAAGAATGTAGTTGGTGGAAAATGCTGTGAATTGAATATCTAATTCAAGTTAGACTGTCATACAAAATAATAGCAATGATTCATCTATAAATGTAACCCTAATTACTGAGATAAAACATCAATGAGATGTTTCTTAATTCAATTTTGTAAAAGGAAAGAAAGTTATTAATTGCCTAGTAGAGCTCTTTCAATAAGCATTGTGAAAACAATGCTTATTGAAAGAGCTCTACTAGGCAATTTATTTTCTTTTTTTAAAAGGCATCCCTAAATACAAATAGAAGTACAAATAATATAATAACTACTAGCAAGTAAGTGATTATGTTATCAGTAGTTTACTCAGTTTGTGTTTCTAAACCTTTTTTTTTTTAGTCAATGTGCATAAATACTGCAGCAACAGGGGACTGGGAAAGATTTTTGAAAGCACAAATTACAGCTATACAGCTAACACCCATTTAATGTCAATAGGAGTCAGACTCCTAACTTTACTTTTTGCCTTTGAAAATCTCTTTGGCTTTGTACATTAACTTCTTGATTTATTCAAAAGAAAGATGAGAGAGTGGCAATCGATCCATTGCAAATGTAACAACACATGCCACTTGAAACCCACATTCTGCCAGAGCCAGCCAACAAAGCCCAAATAATAGTATGGTAACTAGAAAGAGCTAGGATCTTGCTAACTTGGACATAAACCGAAACAGTAGCTCTGGTAAACAGCCTCTTCCACTGAGAAGCTGGGAGCAGATTTAAAACTACTCTTCCATAGTGCAACTTCTGGAGGAAAGCGGTTTTGGTACCAGTACCATTTTGCCCTGAAGCCAAATACATCCTCTGGTTTAGGAACCAGTAGCAGTAGGCACAAACTACAGCTGCAGGGTTCTTTTTTATTATTACTCCTAATATTTCTTACCCTTTCGCAAAGCATGTGACATACAAGGCTCCATGCACACATAAAATTCAACATATTCTTGATGTCAATATTCATTGGTGGGTCAGTTCATTATTTTTGTGTATTCTTTTGCAATGACATCCAATGTTGCCTAACAAAATTACTTGTCAGTAATGCTAGCTAAAGTAAAGTATAAGCCATGAAGCTAGCTTTATATATAATTGATACATAGTACAATTTATAACTGCATATATAGCATAATAGGTTAATTGATATTTATGTAAGGTAGTTATAGGGCCATCACTGTAGTATCTGAGCATCTTCCACATCACCTCTATGAAGTAGAGAAGTGCTATTATCTCCATTTTACAGATGGGGAACTTGAGAGACTAAGTGACTTGCCCGAAGTCTCAGTGCTCTTTTATGTAACACAACTTTCAGTGGGTCTTCCAAGTGCTTAGGCAATGCCCTAGCCACTGACTCATCAGATTAACATACATTTTGCCATATAAATTTACATACAACAGACAATTTCTGAGATACAACGTGATATATAGCTCTCCACAATAAGACATAAAATCAAAGCATAAAGATGTAAACAAAACATCTAAACATTATTTTCCAAATACCTGTTACTTAATCTTAACATACTTTAAGGTAACAAAGTAACAAAGTATTGTTGGACCTGGTGCTGGCCACGGGTGATGACCTGGTGAGGGGGTTGTGGGTGCTCGACCACCTGGGCGACAGTGATCATCGCTTGCTGGAATTCACCATCCAGCACAAGGTGGCAAAGGCCTGTAGTAAGGCAGCAGCCCTAGATTTCAGGAGGGCAAACTTCAACGAGCTAAGGAGGATAGTTGGGGAAGT
>NW_017729005.1:288852-305506 GCF_001723915.1 Gavialis gangeticus | reverse complement strand
ATTGGGGGAGTCCCTGTTCCCCCAAGCACTGCCAGGAGTGACCAGGAATAACAGTCACAAGCTGGCAGAGGGTAGGTTTAGGCTAGATATCAGGAGGCGCTACTTCACGGTTAGGGCAGCTAGGATCTGGAACCAACTTCCAAGAGAAGTGGTGCAGGCTCCTACCCTGGGGGTTTTCAAGAGGAGGTTAGATGAACACCTTGCTGGAGTCATTTGACCCGAGTACTCTTTCCTGCCATGGCAGGGGGTCGGACTAGATGATATACTCAGGTCCCTTCCAACCCTAGAAACTATGAAGCTATGAAAGAACTAAATAAAATATTTGGGGGTGAATGAAATAATACGGGCATTACAACATCTCTCTTTACCTACTAATTGTCTAGTACCCAAGCTCAATGCTGCCAAAAATATCCAACAAATTGTTTACCATATCTTAACATCTTACACCGTGAATCCTGCCGAGGTCTATATTTTACCAACAAGGTGATCTAGTGGTTCAAATAATATTGTAAACAACAATTTGTCACCACATGGGTAGGATACAAAGGTCACTGTAGTTTATGAGAATTCCCATCAGACTTTGGATCTATCTATGCTTGTGGAGCAGTCTTTTAAATAATGTATTTTTTTCTTTTAGCTCTTCTAAGAGAACAGAAGTAAACCTTTTGAAGTTCCTTTTTTAAATCTTGTCATTAGCTGATTTCATTATATATTGAACTTTATCTGACGGTATGGTGCAGACAGAGCCAGTTTCCAATCATGCCAAGTTCCCTACTCATTATATGTAAAGAACTGCAAAGTCCTCTGCCATTGGTAGAGTTCATTGTTTGCTTCCATGGTTAAGTGAAGACCAGCTTGCTTACCAGAACTAGATTTTATCACTAAACTACATCTAAGCTGAGGACCTATCCAAATTATTTTTTAGGAAGGCCTATTAGTAAAAGGGAAAAGATAACTATGGGCCAGATTTAATTCAAACTATTATGTACATGAGTGGATTTTAGGTACCTATATATGCTTCCATTCCATCCTACTTGAGTCCCTGAGAAGCTGTTAATACAGTTGGATGGCTGCAGGTTAATATAGCTGTTAATACAGCTACAGATGGGCAGCTCCTCCTCCTTCTTAATGGTTTTTTGTGCTTCAGTCTTAAGGGTCAGAGGATGGTGCATTTCAAAAGTAGATATAATATGGATTTTCAGGAACTTGAACAGGCTAGAATAGAATTGCACCTACCTAAGTAAGTACTTACGTGTCTACCATGTTATGTTATACTTATCACATTATTTTATGTAGTGCTCCTACATCTGTTTTAAAATCTATCTTAAAGATCTGTATCTATTAAGCAACAATTAAAAAGCTCAGCTTTGGTGTATAATTCTATCTATATAATTCAGTCAAATGACAAACAACAAAATTAAATCTCCCATTGAGTAGGTATATCTTTTCTAGGTAAGCAAAATATTAATTTTACCCTTATGTCCCAGAGTGAAAAGTTCAGTAAATTATATTATTTTACATGTTTACAACAGCTGTTAAACTGCTACTTTCTCCATCAATCAGGAACACTGAAAAGTTCTCACAATATTTTACCAGGGTTTCAAACTAAAATAAAGAGGAATTCACTAAGGGTCAGATATCTTTAAAGGGCAATTTAGAAAGCCCAGAGGCATCTAAAGGAAATGCTAAGTACAGGAATGTATCCAAATTCCCACTCTCTCAGATGCTTTAGGCACTGAATTGAAGCTGAGTATTGGGTGTTTCCATTCATTACATATAATATCACTTTTGAAAGTAGGTCAGTGTTTGTATGTTGTATCTACCTTTCGCTTCTTGGGCACTGGTTTGTATTTGGCCTACCTTGTTGTTGTTTTTTGATATTTCTGAATTGATTGTGTGGTATCACACTGGGTAGGTATCTATATCCCAAAACTATTATCATCAGTCTGTACAGTACCTTAGCAGTCTCAAGCAGAGACCTAGGAGTGAATGATCAAGGAAAATGAAAAGTCTTCTCATTCCCAGAAATGAGACATATCTGAGACAATATGTGGCAGCTTGTATTTGTTATTGCCTATACAGTAGTTATTCTATGGTTAAAGACACTTTTTTTTCCAGTGGTGTCAATATTTTATTTTTTCTTACCTGAATAGTATGTCTTACAACATGAAAGACTTTATAAAACTTGACTTTCCTAGTATGAACTAAAGTGAGTGTTTAAATTATTTTTACACATAATTGTATCAATGTAAGTTGCATGAAATATTTGTATGTTTCATATTAAGCATCCACCATTCACACTGAAATATTTCATGTATTTTTGTAAATATATGCATCTTTGTCAGTGTGCTCAGTGTCCGATTAAAGACATCCCAGTGTCCAATAGCTCGTTTTCTGATGTACTAACTTCTCCTACCCCATATTGACTCAGATCCAGTCTGTAAAGACAATTTCTGAGAGGGGACTCTTCAGTCTCTTTGCTCATTTAGTCTTTGATCTCTAATGAAACTACTAATGTATCACACAAACTGAGGATATAAACAGATGTCACAGATGAAATGAAGTGGACCAGCTGTGGCAGGATGTGTCCTACTACAGCTGATCTGCCTGTTGTCTCTCATCAGTCAGAGGCCCAATCCCATGGGAAAATGGATGATGTGTTCCCTGCTTACAGAGGTGCACCTCAGAGATTCTTGAAATGTCTCTGTAGGAGGGGAAAGCCAGGGTTTCCCTCTTGCAGACGCATGCCCCAGGCAGTCACCATGGTGTGCCTCTAAGCCGGGAGCCCAGGCTTTCCCCACTTACAGAGACATGACCTGGGGAATCTGTGAGGTGCACCTCTGTAAGCAAGGTAAGTCGGGGTGTGCCCTAGAGACTGTCTGGAGCATGCCTCTCTAAGTGGGAAATGCTGGGCAGGCACTCCAGGGGCCTGAGGGGGATCCTGTACAAAAATTCCTTAGGTGTGCAGGTTTGGGAGCACCTGCCCAAGGAGACTGAAGAGTGCAGGCAGCTCCAGGTTGCCCGTACTCTGTTGGCATAGAGCAAACAGACATTTGCTGCAATTAAGTGGCAGAAACTATTACCATCTTTGTTGCAGCCTCAAATTGTAGGCTTTGTGGCATGACAAAGAGTATGAACATTTGTTTATTTTGCCTTTGTGCCACAATACAAATTTTTATGGTGGCACAAAGGCAATGTCTTTTCCACCCTGATAATAGGTTTGAGATATTTACAGTAGATGTTGGTAGAGGGGACACTGAAAAGAGGTGTATAAGACACAAGACATCATCATCTGATCACCAGCGAGAGAAATAACCTGATTTCTTTACAGAAACTTCACTAGGACTTCAGCAACTTCCACCCCTTTATATATATTCCAACTCTGGAATACTCTACCCAGCAAATTCATTTCTTAGACGTTACACTGAAGGTTTACAATAGCCAGATCACTCCTACATCATATTGGAAATCAACCAACCATGACAACTACCTTCACCCCATCATCTTTTATCCTAAGCAAACCACTACATCCATGGTCTACAGCTAAGCTCTTTGTTACAACCATATATGCTCTGATCTCACTAACAGGGATAGCATCTTTATAGTATGAAAGCAAGCATTCTTACACTTAAAATACAATTCCCAAACTATAGCCACTCAAACCAACAAAGCCAGGCAGATGTTGTATCCACCTGATACAATACCAATCTTAGGATAGGGACAACAAAATCCCTCTGATTGTCACTCGGGGCTAACAGCTTGGATAGCTTAGCTTAGACGCATCATTAATGGCCATTCATGATCCAGTCCTTCCTGTGGGGACAAACCTGTCTTAGCTTACAGTCAGCCTTCCAACCTCAAACAGCATCTCTCAAGCAACAGCCTACCTCACTTCCTTTTTCACCAAGGTACCAGGCTTTGCAGTGGACACAGATGCCTGTTGTGCCCCCTCCTCAATACAGACCACATCCTCACTGGATTGAATAACGCAAATTATAACATCCAAGGTTCATTCCCCTGCAACTCTACCAACATCATATATGCCATCACCTATTTATAGAGCTCCTCTGATGTCTACATTGGACAGACAGGGCAATCGCTACATGAAAAAATGAATGAACACAGACCTGACATAATAAGCTCCAGATAGACACAAAAGCCTGCTGCAGAACACTTTACCACCCCTGGACTCTCCATTGCTGACCTCAGCATAGCTGTTCTTAGGCATTAAGCTTTTAAAAATTTATTTGAACAGGAAATTATGAAACAAGAAATCATCCACAGAGTGGATTGGGTTAAGTATGGTGTAAACCTATGGCTTCTGATCCCATTACCTGGATCGGCTTTGGTGACCCCTTTGTTCCTATGGGTTCTTTGCTTGTTTGCTTCTCCCCGTACTGTACCCCTCCCTTTTCCTCTCCCCTCTTCCCACTCTCTTCTCCATTTCCCTTCTTACCTTTTGTATTCAAATCACTCTCTCCATTTTATACATTGCTCTGTGCATGTCCTTTCATAGCATCTGATAAAGTGAGCTCCAGCTCATGAAAGTTTATGCTATAACGCCTAATTTGGTTAGTCTATAAGGTACAAGTCTACCCTGCCTTCATCCTCATCTGATGCCAGGCATGCTGCGTAAGTGGTGGCTCCTAAACTGTTCCTGTGTTGGTGCATTTCTTCATGCTTGCCAATTGACTTCACTGAGACAGAGTTTATTACTGCATTTGCAGAACCCTCACACTACTTCTGTTTTGGGGGCTAGCACACAAGTAGTCTCAGGAAGGGCTTAGCATGACACTGCCTTGTTGCACAAGACAGACCTACAGTGTGATGCCTTTGGCTGATATAATCTGATGCTGTTACTGTTTGCCACACCTCCTGAGACAGCCAAATGTAACTGCACACTGTCAAAATAGCTACGTTGGTAGCAAAATATCAGCAGAACTTTTGCTCATAAATGTTTCTAATGTAAATAAGGCCTTAGTAACCTTTTCATAAACACCTTTCATCGTAAATTGTAAATAGTTTGGGCAGATTCTCAGCTGGTAAATCAGCATACTGTCACTGAAATAACTGCTTCATCTATCCACTTCCACTAGCAAAGAATGAGGTCCGATGTATATTAACAGCTTTGTGAGTCACTATAAACAACATTTCTGTCTCTTACAAGTGTTGCGTGACAAAATTTTGAATGGCTCAATTTGAGACAGATTTAATTTAGCATCTCTAAAATCCTTGTTTTAAGGAAACTGCTGGTTACTATTGCATTTAAAATATTTGTCTTCAGATAGTTGCTACTTCAGTAGCAACTAGGGCCTTATAGTGGCTCATGTCTTATTTTTTGCAGTCATTCATCACATAGAGATAAACAACCAGGAGTTATCACACAGTGTGAAAGACACCATAAATCCATAGAGATAAGCAATAAAGGTCTTACAAGAGATCCTGGTCATGTCAACTGCACATAAAGAATATCTGATTCTTCTTATCTAAGCCTGATTTTAAATTCTGTTAAATACTGCTGGGTGTCCAACAATTGTGACAGGTATAAATTTGCTTTAAGTTGCTGAAATCTTCCAGTAGTCCCAAGGGCCTGGAATATTGCACTTTAAACTGTACAGAGTACTACTGTATATGAAAGCCTAACCTGTAGTCAAAGACACTATTCACGAAGCTGAATAAGGGCTCCACAATACAGCTCTTTGTGAGGGTGCCCAATTCTACATTTGGGGTCTCAAATCACAACATGAACATACAAATATTGATTTTAGTGACTAAATAGTGATTTAAGCACTTAAATGTGAAACGTCGCTATCCACATTTGAAAACTGGATTTGGGGATATAATACTTCACCTGAATAGCCTAGAATATTGTATTCTAGGTTATCTGAGGTACACCAATTATAGTAAAACTGTTATAAAAAAACCTCACCACATATTGTTGGCCCTAAATATTTATCTCCTACCTCACATTTGGTGATGGAATTAAATTCATTCATATCTGGACTAGAAAGTGTATAAACGGTTACATTAAGTAGTTGTATTAGCTCCAACAATGTTTACTGCGGAAAGTCTGCATTCAAGCTGCATATTGTGTACCTTTAAATAGGATTGTTAAATACCAAATAAAATGTCAAAGTCTGTCAGGTCCAGGGCTTTTATAAACTGTTTAGACTGTGGGTAAGTTGGGTTTGGTACATCATTCTTTGCAGATCATGTAAAAGGAAAACAAAAAAGCAAGAGAAGAAGAACAATGAAGCGTAGTCAGTTTGAAGTTGTTTCAGGGAAAGGCATACTCTGGATCATTACTCTCCCAATCAACAATTTTCCTCTTCCTCCATAACCTGCAAATCCACTATTTACCTTTCCTCTCTTTGGGTGGTATTCTGAGGTTATAGATTCTACTCAATAATCATCTTAAAATATCACCTCAAAAGGGAAGTCCAGAACTGCATGCCAGATAAGTACATACTATGAGTAATTTTAACTTGGACCGAATCACCTTTGTGCTCTAAAAAAAAATACTATAGTCTACTGACAACATAATTTTCCCTTTTGAACTGAAGGCTTTGAGTAATAAAATCTGCCAACTACCTTGCAGAGCTACTTAGATTACCACACCTTAGTGACCATCTTTCCCACTCTCTCCCCTCCACCTTCCTTACAACTCCATAATAATAACATCTCTCTTTCAGCTTCTTCCCCAGTTTTCCCACACACAACGCAACCCAGACCTCACCTTCAGCTCTCCTGAGGCCACTTTGGAAGCCAGTTCGATGACACAGCCAACAGCCATGCGTGCAGCGCCGGACGAATGCAGCTCATTCCAAATGGTGTCACTGTCCACCTGAGCAAACAGTCAGGAGAGAAAGAAAAAAAAAAAGAAAAAGAAAAAGAGACTATAAGAGAAAACAAATCAGTGAGGGAGGGCTGGCAGGGTGACAGCCAATGTACAATAACATTAGTCTTCCGTCTTGGCCAGCTGAAAAGACCTTCTGGACATGGCTTTGCTTATAATTTTTCTCTACACTGACTTCTCCAATGGAAACACATTCCTTTCATGCCTCACTGCCATTCCCTGTTTAGATTTCTCATTACAAACAGCATTACATAGGCCGGATCTGGCCAAGTTAGAGGCCTGTTAGACACCAGGCCACAGTAGTAGATACAATATATGTTGAGGGCCCTTAGTTGTACAGAAAAAAGGGTTTTGTAAGTGCCAGGACAAATCATTTAAAAGAAATTTGTGATTACCAGCTTTAGAAAAGAAGCAGTTGG
This sequence comes from Gavialis gangeticus, assembly GCF_001723915.1. NCBI lineage: Eukaryota > Metazoa > Chordata > Crocodylia > Gavialidae > Gavialis > Gavialis gangeticus. Next base: position 298,231 of record NW_017729005.1, on the reverse strand, counting down.
TGTTATGACATCAATAGCACAAATTCTATGCAAGCACTACATTTCACGCTCCTTAATTGTAGAGAAGAAATGTTTTAGAATTATGGAATATGCTCAGTAAATCCATTTAAAAATCAGACAAACTAAAATAATAAATCAGATGAAAAGGAGACTTCTCATGATCATCCAACAGTATTATAATCCCCGTATACTACTTTGTTAAGGCTGGGCTAGTGGATAACAGAATGCCCTGACATAGCCAGGTTGTTTTTTTTAACGCCTACTGTGCATTTATGACACATTTGATTCATGAAAGAGAGGAATAAAACAGAAAAAAATATAGTGGAAGAAAATAAATCACTGATATAACTCCACTAAATTTAATGGAGTTGTATCAGAGATAAATTTGGTCCAGTGTGTTCTAGCTGTTAATATTTTATTAAAAATAAACAGGAGTGTTAACAGAACAAGTTATTTTCTTTCGTAAGTACAAAATTAGATATTGCCAGCTATAGAGGAAAAGGGTATACAGTGGAGATGAAGTTAGGGACCATAGGCAATATGTTTAAAAAATTAAACTTATGAAATATTTATATTTTCAATAACTATTTAAATAAATAATGAATGAAAAGGAAAATGGTGAAGGGTTGTATCTACAGTATATGATTTCAGATCAGGCAGATATCCATTTTAAATAGTCTAATCTAGGAAATATCCAGACTTCCTTGGTGCTCCATAGGAAATACCTTTCCGTACAAAAATATTGTACAAATCTATTATAAAAAGACTTCTAGAGATACACAGAATACTATGAATGACAGAACCCTATTTTGACATTTTCTAAATACATGACATGTTGTGAATTTGAAAAAGCAGCTTCTGTTCTTAATTTCTGAAAAATTAAATCAGGTAATTGAAAGTAGATGCAACTGTTATTTGATCCTGGAGTTTCTGAGGAAGTCTCTGATTAGTTCATGGAAAATGAGAGAAGTTTGATCTTCTATACACCTGTCAAATATCTTCATCTTTAACATTATATTAATATCAAATTCCAAGGATCATAGTGGTCTTATTTTTCAGTGTGTTGCACCTTATTTTTTTTCTCATTTTCAACATTTTTATAGAGGTGTAACACTACTGATTTAGTCCATGTTCACATCTGTGCAAGAAAAGAATTAAGCTTTTTAGTAAAAAAGACTGGATTTTGGTCATAAACTTTAGAATGGTAACAATACTTTACACTTTCATCTAAGGATCTCAAAGCACTCCACTAACATAAATTAAACCTCACAACATCCTTAAGAAAGGGCAAGTAAGCAATGATTTATTTCTCTTCTTTTCCAGATAAATAATCAGAGATTTAAAGAAATTAAGTAGCTTCCCAAGGATGCACAGTGAGTCAACATGTAAATCAGGGAATAAAACTAGAATATACTGAATCTCAGCATTTTAGACATAGAATCATAGAAAATGAGGGACCTCAGGAGGTCATCTAATCCAAACCCATGCTCAAAGCAGGGCCATCCCCAACTAAATCATCACATCAAACATAATGTCTATGGGCTTTGTCTCTAAAATGTCAAATGGACCAGCCACCATTCCATTTGATGTAAAAGTCAAAAAAGGGGAAAATGAAGTAGATGTCAAGCATTAAACAATTTAACCACACCAAAATAAATTTATTAACAGGATGGCTGGACAGAGTACTTTCCTACTGTTTCTATGGCTTGCTAATGATGGTTAAAAATGAAGGACTATCTGATTAAAATTATTCAACAGCTGCTGTTCAGTCTACTGGTGTACAAGTAAGCAAAAGCTTGAAACTTCAGAGGGGCTATTATTCATTTCCAGGGTTACTTTTTGAGTCAAATGCTGGAACCACAGTTTACATGTACCCACCCTTCAAAATGATCGTCTCCTCTGAAATATAAGAAAGGGATGTCAAACCACTGGGCAATGTGCATGTGTTTATTGGCAAGACTATTGTATTAATCATGTTCACTGTTCTACTGAGGACAAGGAGAATTGGAATAAGACCCAATAACTACAATTAGAAACTTTCCTGTAAATGCTGAAACCTTGGAAGCCTAATTTTAAAATGACTTGAGATAAGAATGGCCGATCACGAATCAAACCCACACAGCATAAGAGACTGCCAAAACGACCAGTGGATGATGGACAGAAAATTCAGAGTTTTAACTGAGATATTAGGGACGATAGCACATGTTATGCTTTGAATTCCCCATAGCAACAGGTAAACCATTCAAGCTACCAAACTATTTCTGCAATAAAGAGGGTACAGGAATACTAAGACATTAATGTGAAAAGGGAGTGATCAACACAGGGAGGAATGGCACTGAATTTCATCTCTTCAGAGTCAAATTCTCAGGTCCAAACCTAGGAAAAATTCTAGCTGAACTCTATGGTAGGTTTCCCTGAAAAGCAAGTGAAGTAGATCTTGGCCCTAAAGTAACCTGGGGTGTCAGAAATGGAAAACTGCTATTAGGTCATCTGCTTCATCCTTGTCCAGTCTCTTTCTGTATTTTGCTAGTGTTATGTTTGCCTAAATGTAAATGTCTCATGTGCTTAGGCTGACGCATTTTCTTAGATGCAATTTATTCTGTAACTTGTCATTGAAGATATTAGTTAGATCCATCAGCATTTTAAAACATCAAACTGAAATAGACTGGTGAAATGAGAACAGAAGTTAGCCCTATGCCCTTTTCCTGATTATGCACTGTGGGCTGAATTCAGAGGTGCCATAAATGGACCAGATCCAGGAGTCAGTCAGTATGCCTGTATAAATTAATGTAAGTTAGCTACTGTAAGAGTCTGCACTCTGCTTACTCAAGACAAAGAGAAAGCTGTACTGGGAAAAGCACCCTGTACTGGAAAATTAGGCTGCTTTTTTTGCAGGCACCTGAGATTTATTTTCCTTATGATTTTTTGGTATATAAGTGCCATCTACTTTTACGCTCACATCAGCTTACCAGAAGGTAATTTACTACTATTATTTATGAGCCTGCTTTACATAGCCCAAAATATCAAATTGGCATTGGAGGGAAAATAAATCTCACAGTTGAAGATCCATGTCTACAGCTGTTTCAATTCTACAAGTAAATACACAATATGCAAAACTGTTTCTATGAAAATATCTCAAATCCAATCAACTGAGACATTTTAAACCAAGTAAATAAATTAAACTTACATAATTCTTGGTGTTTCTTTAAGACAACAACAGCAACCTATAAAAGGTCTGGTCATATATCTATAGGACCAATCCTTGCTTGCCTTATCCATATAAGGCAAACCCACAGGATTACTCAGATAAATTGAGAGAGCAGGATTTGACCCTTTGTTTATTCCACCATTACTTCCCTCTCCCTCCAGACCATAGACAGCCCATAATGGTAATAATAACAATAATCCTTGTAATTATGTATAACAAGAACAAAATAATCTCATTAAGGATGTGACAGTTTTGGAATCCTATTTATAGAAAAGTTCAGCAGAATTTAATAGAAAACAAAGCCTTTTCTACTGATATTTTGGGCCATCCTGTAGAATGTATTATAAAATTGTATCTCTGTTAGATATTTCTACAGAATGAGTTAAGTCCTACTTAGCATTTGCAATATAGGATTTTTCTAACTTTATTATTATTATAATTTCTATTAATTCTGTAGTTTTGGGTTCTGCAGGAAACTTCGTGTCATTGTTTGGAAATTTTGAAAACTAATCTACAGCATTTTGTAGCTCAATAGAATAAATATACAAGCCATGTAATATAAAGCAAAATGGAGTTTTAATTATTTTTTTCTTTAAGGGCCAAAATTTCAAGTTTAAACAACAACCATATGAAAGGCTTTAGTATCCATATTCGAAACATTACTGCCGCTCTTTAAAAAACGTGGATTATGCATAATAATGTTGTCAGCCAGAAAACACAACCCTGACCTGAACACTAACATTAAGACACATATGGATTTACTTCATTCAAAGTTTCCTGAATGAATATTGTAAGCTGTAGGCTTTTTCAGGCACATCTAGTCTAGCTCATTTGTTGGCATGTGTAGCAAAGCTAATACCCTGTAAAGCTGCATATGATAGAAATTAAGCTACCTGTCCCTGAAGTGGATATGGAGATATTAAAAAGGAAGAGGGAATGAAAAAAATGAAAAGCAAATGAGAGCAACTGATATTTCAAGTACAGTGAGCAGGAATTCTAGGTTTTATTCTGCAAAAGGTATGAATATCTCTCTTAGCAAAAACATATATGATACTTGAGGCTTAACAATGGAAAACTTAATATACCCAAAACAAGCAAACAGCAACAGGGTTGTTCAGAGTGATCGACTGCTTGGTAGTACATAACAAGATTGGGATGTATAGTATTTTGCTAGATTGATCATTAGTTGATTTAGGTCTGAAAATTACTGTTATCTATGTAAATCAGGAGTGCTCAACCTCCAGCCTGTGGGCCAGATGTGGCACAGAGCCTTGGAATCCAGCCTGCTGGGCTCCCCACAGGTCGGGAAATTTGGCGGTGGGGGAGCAGTGGCATTCAATACTGCCACCCTCCCCCCTGCCAAATTCCAAAAACCCAAACCCAAGCCCCCCACCAGCCCCTTCCCCCTCTTTACAGCTGGATCAGGGCTGGGTCACATGTCCTCCCCGCAAAATTGTTCCAAACAGCTGGATGAGGTCGCACTACTGGGACTGCCCCAGGAACCAGATCAGGACCACCAACCAGATCTGGTTAGCAGACACCCTGGGCACTATCCATCAGGCCCACCAGCCAAAAAAGTTGAGCATCACTTCTGTAAATTATTGATACCGGATGCATTGTGTGTGTGTCATAGAAAGTGGTGTGTGAATATATCTGAAAGGCAGAGAGAGTGTTGGTGCTAATGCTCTTTCTGGGGCCACTGTATTTTAATAACAAAACCCAAAATACTATATGGTCTTCCACTATAAATATACTTTCCTCCAGTGCTTTAAGAAGGATGCCTGTAATATCCTGGTACCAGCTTTAAGAACATTTGGGGCCCAGATATTCCATTCCTGACAATGCTTTCCAATTTTCACACTGATATGTGCAAGTGCGTGCATGTGCGCATTCTGAAACTCATCTCTCCTCCCTAACCTATTGTTAACAACCCTGAAACTGAGTCTTATATTCACATTTAGCAATAAATGGATTATGTTACAAAAGAAGAAAAATGTCCCAGGCCTCTGCTTTGAGTCCTACAATAACAAGCTCCGTCAGTTCTCCTGATTCACTCTGAACAAATCTGTGCTGGAAGGGCACAGCAGCCACTGAATATTTTCCTTTAAAAAAATCAGAGTACAGTCAACTTGAATTCCAGGGACTTGCTGTGAAATATGCACAAAGATATGAAATATGCCCCTTTTAATGTGTGTGTGCATCTTCCCCTCTCACCCCCCCACCCCACACTTTCAATTACCACGTATACAACTTCCATAATGGGATTTTGTGACTTCACCTAATGGCCAAACATGAGTGAAAGCAGTAATACATTAAATACCTAATCTTATACTGGATTCACTGTACAAAAGTCAAAATTTGCCAGACATACAGCACATAATTGCTCTCTTAAGTGAAACTGCATTATTTCTAATATGCATGTGCGAGAAGAGTAAACAAATGATGATCTTCTAATGGCACTGACTTTAAGTTATGTGCACAAAATCTTTGAAAACAAGCAAAAAAGGGTGACTGTGGCTCAAACATGGCACCTCTTCAAAGCAATTTAAGGAGATTTTTCTCATAGCTAAGAATTGTACTAATCTACTTTCAGATAGAAGGTCCACAGAACAAAAATCTCTGGAAAATCAATGGCTTGACATACCCCTGTAGCCCACTGCATAGAATTACTATTGTGAATCCTGTTTAGTGACTTCATGTGCCTAACCATTATAAAAGCTTTCAGAATTTCACACCCTAGCACTTGTGCCAGAGCAAACATGTTTCTTTCACTGTATTTTGTTCCTGGCAAGCAAGTAGAAACTGAATATTTTCCTGAAGCATTACAGCCTCTAAAAATTGTGTGTGGCATTTTGATAGGACTTTCAGCATGAAGCCTGTCATTCTTGGAATAAACTAGCTTTGGAGTGTGCTAATGTACAAGTCAGGGACAGCAAACGTATGCCCATGCCCAGTGCTACATTCCAGCTGCCATGCTAGTAATTCACATCTTCTATCCATATGGAATTACTGGTCACAGTGATCATTCATCACATGCACGATTTCACTAAGAATCAAAAGATCCTCTGTCTTGCTTCTCTGCTTCTGTTTCATCTCACCATGACTAAAGAAGCTAAGGTGTGCACATCATAACCAACAAGTTATCCCTAATGAATGGCCTGTCATCCCTGTCTCTAAGTAGTACAAAAAAGAGAAAGTATACGCATCTGCCTGGTGTCTCCTTCAGAACCCCCCTCCCTCCATCTATGAAATGTATGAGTGAGACACTTTAGAAAGAGAAGTTTTTAACATGAACCTAGTGATGATACACCTCCTTGTATCACAGTGACACACAACATTTAAAAAATTTACTAAGATTTGCTTTGATAATAGCCTAACTATTTCATGGTAGCGTCTCTTACATAAAAGCGCTGTGGAACATACTTGTATTTTCAATATGAATTATAGGGAAATAATTAATACTATCAAATCATCAGGATCCAAGCTGGATAGGTACTTCAAAAGATCCTTGAAAGCAGTTGTTTAAATAAAATAATTTAAAAAGCCTGGAATTTCCTTTGGCTGTGTTCACTCCTTTTTATTGTTTGCATCCCGTGAATGTTCTAGTAGATGGATGTATTGGCAGGAATCTTCACAGGACACTGGAGAATATTGTCAGGGAGTAAATTCTGAACTGAAAAAAAGCAACTGTTTGAATGTTAGAATTAAACCAATAGCAAACAAGGAACACAGACAATATTCTATTTACTATATGTGTCCTAATCAGTGCTTTCCAAACTTTGAACAATGCATGCAGATAACAAACAGCTAGTGAACAATTTAAAGAAAACATTCAGCAAACACTTAAAGGCACAAAAAAATTGACTATCCAAGGTCCTATATATTTGCCATTTTGGTGATGTAATCACCGCTGAAATGATCAAGCCTTAAGTTTCATTTAAAATGAATTCAACTTCTGGTTAATAAACACTTTAATAAGTAAGTTAGTGGCAGAAGTAATACATCCTTAAAGGGAAATAGGAAAACTTTCTAAACTATTTTTAAAAACTACAAAGTATATCAAATCACTAACAAAAAATGTACCAATGTATAATGAGTAAAAAAAAAAAATCAATTTCAAAAGAAGCATTTGGACTTAATTACCTACCTTAATTACTTGCAAAAATCTGAGTTCAGGATTCTGCACATCTCATATAGCAACTGAATATATTGCAAATACATAAAAAATTCAAAACCTTGAATAAAAGTCTGAATTTTTATAATTGCGATGTTAAGATTATTTTATTTTGAGGAAGGATAGGATGGATTAGACGTGGATTAGAGATTGTTTTAAGAAACAACTCATAAATAAAACACTTAGGCCCAGATTCAAGTCTCAGAGATGTGGCATGCATCACCAGATGCTTGTAAAAAGGTTACTTCACTTGCAGAGCTGGCCTTGAGTACTCTATTAATTTAACTCTGTATTTGCTCTGATTTTTAATGGATTGGTGTGCAAAAACTCATCTGCAATTGTTATCCAATATTTCAGAATCTCTCTCCCAAGGGTTGATGCACAAATTTACTGTAAATGTTTATTTATCCCTTTGTGCATGTAATCAGAGTTAATGCAGGTTTTTATGTGCAGAATGAAAACCTCTTCTTAGAAGTCTGGATTCTTACTACAGTGCATTTTTCCAGTGAACTGGATTTCAGCACTCTTCTTCGATGTAGATAATGTTTTCTGTTACAAGCAGCCACAGCTATTTTAGAGCCTTTGTGTTTACTAAGATAAACATTATATGAAAAATGCAAATGTCTTCTGAAGAGATCTTGTGCCAATTTTGAAGGCTAAATTTAACCAGTAAAGCAAAACACAATGGAATTTCAAAGTGCAAACCTGATGCTGACTTTCCTTTGATTTCTATCCAACCCACATGTATATGTGTTTTTCTAAACACGATTGAAGGCTACAAGCATGCGTATGCGTAAGCTATACATAATGTTAATACAGTATACAATTATTTCTGTTTAATATAAGCATATAATGCTTAAGATTAACCTTAAAAGTAAAGAGGGATTTACATAATTCTAGCCTATACTTTCTAAGCTTTGAGCAACTTGATATTTTTGTGGAATCCACAAAATGAAACAAAATCCTCAAGGGATTGAATTTTCCATATGTAAATTTATCAATTTCATAGCGATTTTCTCTGTTCTACATGACAAACTTTCTTTTATAATTCGAATCAAGACTTTCTACCAATACAGTGGTGAATGCTATTAAAGTGGATCTTTTTTTAAAAAACAAGTGAGTAAAAATATATGTGAGGAAGATTTACATGATTAGACTTGGAAAAGTTTGGAGAATTGCAATATTCCTGTTCTCTATCCAGTCACCAGCTACAGCTTTGGTGCAAATTAGCACAAGCCAAGGACACTTCTCATGTCCGCCTGTTGGTAATAATGGATTAGAATCCATGTGGAGGCGGATATAGAAGCCAACTGCTGCAACACAGGGTAAAGAATGGGACAGAATATCTGCCCTTTGACTTGTACTAACCATTTCATTGGTCTGTGGGCACTGCACTGCCCAACCTCATGCTGCCTAGTGGGAAAAAAAAGTTTTGCATGCAAAACTCAAGCAGATTCGTAAGATTACTACCTACATGAAGAAAATCAATATTATCCTAATTTTAAGACAAGTCTTCCATATCCCACCGTTGCTTTCATTCCCAAATGCAGATCTTTATGTGTAGTCTTATTTTTAATTCAATTCACATAAATTTTATACACAACAAATGTACTAGCCTGACAGCCCAAATGGCCATCATTCTCTGTGTGTAACCTACTTGCATTTGCACAAATATAACCTGTAATGACAATTGGCCCTGTCCTGCAAACCATTGCTTAAGCTAACAGTCCTCACTAATGTGAATAGTCTCATTGTCTTCAGTGGGCAAAGTCTCATAAATAAGAACTACTCCCATAATCAGGGATTTGGCGCTCGTATAGCTATCACAAAGGGTTCGCTCAAAAACTGGCATCCAAAAAGTTTTCTTGCCACTTGTAAAACCTAAAAGTCCATGTAAGGACTACTACTAGCAGACAAAAACATGTAGGGGCCCTCCTAAGAGTCCATGTAAGGACCCCCCCGCCCCCCCCTTCCCTGCCCCTGACATGCAGGAGAGG
>NW_017729005.1:282102-288592 GCF_001723915.1 Gavialis gangeticus | reverse complement strand
CCTTCCCTGCCCCTGACATGCAGGAGAGGTGAGGTCACAGAGTAGGTATGAGGGATCAGGGTATGGCGCAAGTTTGGGGTTGCAGTCCACCACCAGGCCTGCCCAGTCATGCAGACCAGTCATGACAACATAAAGTGTGTTGAAGATGGCCATCTGCCATGTGGCACACCATTAAGGGCCCATTGCACCTCAAAGGCAGGCACTGCCCACCGGAGCACAGCATGCTCAAACTCAAACAAGGGGCACACCTGCACCAGGAGGTGGCAGAGCTGCAGAGCATCATCTGAGCCAGTCCCAGCAAGCTTGTTGCGATGGCTCTTGAGAATGGCCATCTTGGCCTGGCCCAACAAAAAGTTGACCAGGCTGATGGTATCCCGCTCAGCTGCCCAGTAAAGACAGGACCACATGTAGGAGTTCTCCAAAAGGTACCTGCCCAGTACGCGCACTGACAGCTCAATGGTGCCAAAGAGTAGCCATAGGCAAGGACAGTTGAAGAAAGTGTGAAAGATGCTCTCCTCAACACCCCCAGAGAAGAAGGGGCAGGCCATCAAAGCAGTTGGGTCAAAGTGGGACGTGACTGTGCCAGGTGCTAGGATGCCATGCAACAACCACCACTGCAGATTGCCAGTCTTCTTAGCAGTCTGTGGCTTATATAACATGCACCAAGCCAGGTGGAGTGGTGAGGAAGTTGGCAGTCCCAGGTGCCTTCGCCACAGTGTATCAGGATGGTCTGCTAGCCCCTGCAAGTGGCAAACATAGACCACCCAGGCATATAGGCTTCTGCAAGACGGGGAAGCAAAGGGGTGACTCGTGTCACTACTGGGGGCATGGGGAGCATCAGTAGGGTGCCAGGCCCACCACCCAGCTCACCAGCCATGGCCAGGGCAACTTGCAGTAGGGGGAAAGGCCTCACTCAGGGTATCTTGCGGGGCAAGTGTGCCTAGACATGAACCTCCAGGGCAGCTGCTGCTTACAGTGGGAGGGTAGACTGGATGTCATGCAGGAGATAGTCAACACTGTGGACAGCTGTGCAGTCAGGGCAGGCATTCAGGGCTTTCAGCAAGAGCCAGGCCAACTGAGTGTGGTCAAGGAGGTGGCCCAGGCAGAGAATATGCACCTGTATGAGGGCAGCTATGAGGCAAGCGGAGACCAGGCTTGGCATGGGGCACTGGAAGGCCGGGTTGTGCACTAGGGGTTCCTGCAGCAACTGCGGGGAACGCAGACGCCGGGCCTGGGGCTGAAAATGGAAGGTGGCCTGCCATGCCTGTACTATGATGCAGTAGAAGGATGGAAGTACTGTCCAGCTCAGGAGTGTGAGGTCCAGCAGGAAGAGCTCCTGGTCAAAGCCGAGGACCCCCAGCCTCTGCAGGAACCAGCACGCCAGGTGTTGACTCTCTTCACCACTGGAGGGCTTGCAGGCAAAAGGCAGCCACTTTGCTTGCCATGTCATTCAGGCCCTGGCCCCCCTCAGTGATGGGTTGGTAAAGACTGGCCCGTGGGGGCCAGTGGTGCCTATTCCAGTAAAAGTCCACCAGGAAACATTGAAGTCTCTTGAACAGGTCCAGTGGTGGGTTGAGCACAGTGAAGTGGTGTCACACGGTCACTGCCATGAGGTTGTTGGCAATGAGGACCAGCCCACGGTAGGATAGGCTGGGCAGACGCCAGTGCCACCTTTGCAAGCAGCCTCCGTCCCCTCCTCAAGGCCATCCCAGTTGTGCACCAGTAAGGTTGGTAGCTCCAGGAACATGCCCAGGACCTTGAGGCCTTCGCAGCGCCAGGTGAGACCCCCCGGGAGAGCTGGGGGGGGGCTGCGCTAGTCCATGCACCGAGTGGCAGGGTGCCACTCTTGGCCCAATTAATACGGGATGAAGCAACAGACTTGTAGGCTTGCTGGCAGTCTGTTAGGGTACGCACATCTTCCTGGGTGTTGAGGAAGATGGTTACATCATCCGCATACGCCGACAGTCAGAGCAGGGGACCAGTGGATGGGCCCGCTGCTCACACAGCATCTGGTGGATGCCCCATGTGTGGGGAACAGGGCAAAGAGTACGCCATTCATAGATTTCATAGACATTAGGGCTGGAAGGGACCTCAGAAGATCGAGTCCATCTACCTGCCCAAAGGGCAGGAAGTCAGCTGGGGTCATAGGATCCCAGCAAGATAAGCATCCAATTTTCTCTTGAAGGTGTTCAATGTAGGTGCTTGAACCACCTCCAATGGCAGGCTATTCCAGACCTTGGGGGCTCGGACAGTAAAGAAATTCTTCCTTATGCCCAGCCTGAAATGGTCTTGAAGGAGTTTATAACCATTTGACCTCATCATCCCTTGGGGCACTCTGGTGAACAAATGTTCCCCCAGGTACTGGTGGTCACCCCGATAAACTTATAGGTGGCTATTAGATCTCCCGAGCCTGCGCTTTTCCAGGCTAAAGAGCCTCATGGCTCTCAGCCTGTCATCGTAAGGTCTGTTTTCCTGACCTGTGATCATGCGCGTGGCTCTTCTCTGGATTCTCTCAAGCTTCTCCAAATCCTTTTTGAATTGTGGAGCCCAAAACTGGACACAGTACTCCAGCTGTGACCTCACCAAGGCCGAGTACAAGGGGAGAATGACGTCCCAGGATTTGCTTGAGAAGCATCTATGGATGCAAGCCAGCATTTTGGTCACTTTACTAGCCGCAGCATCACATTGTAGGCTCATGTTCATCTTGTGGTCAATGATGACCCCCAAGTTCCTTTCACCTTGAGCAAGCTGGAAGTGTTTTGGTACAAGACCTGAAGGGCCCTGGTGAAGAGGGGCCTGAAGCCAAAGGCCTCAAGGGTCTGGAAAAGGTAGATGTAACCCACTCAGTCAAAGGCTTTCTTCTGGTCTAAACAGATGAGGCCAATGTTCAGCCCAAAGAGCTCATTGGCTGTGAGCAGGTCATGCAGCAGGAACAAGTTGTCTTGTATAGTCCAGTTCTGCCCAGCACAGTAGCTCTGCTCAGACCCGGTGACGGAGGCCATGATAGTTCAGACGCAGATCACTAGCACCTTGGCCAGAATCTTGTAGTCCATGCACAACAGGGAGACCAGCCACTAGGTCTTAATATAGCCAAGGTCTCTTGTCTTGGGCAGCAGTGTAAGCACCGATTGATGGCAGCTGACTGATAGGACTTTGTTGATGAGGTTCTCCTGGAAAATGCATAGAAGGCAGGGCCAAAGACAGGCTACATCTTGTAGAACTCAACAGGCAACCCATCGAAGCCTGGGGCTTTGCTGGAGATGAGGCTGGTTGCAGTGGCCACCAGCTCCTCCAGAGACAACTCCTGTTCAAGCTTGCCAGCCTTCAGGGTGCAGAGACATGGCAGGTTCTTGTGGATTTCCCATATGGCCTCAGGGCAGGATGGCTTGGCCTCAAACAAGTTTCAGTAGAAGGCAACCGCGTGCTCGCGCACTTGGCCTGGGTCTATGATCACCCAGTCCTCGGGTGTCTTGATGTGGTCTAAGACCTTGCCCGCTGCTCGTTGCCACTCCAGGTTTAAAAAGAAGTAGGTCAAGGCATCAGTTTCCTGGCAGCGGGCATGGATCCTCGCCCCACAAGCTGTGCTCGCCACTAAGTTGCACAGACATTTCTTGCAGAACCGGAGGCTCTTGTGCAGCACTGAGTCATTGCCAGTGGCCAACAGGGCAGCCTCAATTTCTGCCACATCTTCCTCTAGCTCTTGGGGGTGTAGGTGTGGGATCACCCTCACCACCTGGGTATCCAGGGGCGTGATGAGGTAGTGTGCACCCATGATGTCTAAGCCCTCTGTGCACACCCTGTCAACCGGCGTGGGAGCACCCAGGTAGATCACCGGGACTGTGTTAACACAAGCTGTGTAACATGCTACGCCATCCCAGGAGATCAGCCAGGGCACCTCTGCAAACCTCAACCCCGATATGGGGCAGGGTATGGACTCTCAAGCCATGGTTAAGTGGGGGAAGTCCTGAGAAGCATCTCCATACCAGCCAACAGGTATAGGAGCAGCCATCCCTGCTAAGACAGGGTTAATCCCAAAAGCTAAAGCTAGCTAAAAAATAAAAAAATAAAAAAGGAAGGGGAGTGCTTAAATAGGAGGAGGGAGGATTGAGAAGGTGAAGAAAGGGTAAAACCTGCAAAGAACCAGAGGGCTGGGGGATGGGCAGGAAACAAAAATGCTAAAAAGCAAACAAACAAACACCAGAGGAGGGGGGAAAGGGTGAGCAAGATGCCTGGGAGGAGAAAGGAAAAAATAAGCAGTAAAGGAGCTGCAGGGAGAGGAGGGAAAAAAGAAACTAAACCCAGAGGGAGGGGAAGGGGGGAGAAGCAGTTACTGCAGGGGAAACAGCTTAAAGGTGGTGGGGGGAAGCAGGAGAAAGTAATGAAAAGTTGGGGGCCTGTAGTAAGAAAGGGATCAGACTATTTGGGGGAGGGAAAGCAAAGCAAAGGAGAGCAAAGCAAGGCAGGAAAAGAAGGGTCACTGCATGGGGAGATGTTGTCAGAGCTCCAAACAAACACGCTTGTCAGTGACCATTATGGAAGGAAGGCAAGCAAGCCTGTCCTTATTGAACCCAATGAACAGGCAAGCAGGCAGGCCAGCAAGCAAAATACTTACCAAGCCAAGGAAAAAAAGACAGCATAACCAAAACACAAAATTCCCCCTGCTCCTTCTAAACTTCAGAGCAAGACTGATGGCACTCTCTACTTGGTGTGCCTCTGCCCACCTTCCTCAACTGGCCTGTTCCTTCCTTTTTCCCCTAAGAAGCTCTCTCAAGCCTCTTAGCTCAGCCCCAACATAGTAAAATCATTGTATCCTTTTCATCTGTCAGCCAATTTTACCCAGAAAAAGGTTAACTCTGGTACTCCTCAGCTCTTGAAGGGGAAGACAGTCCTGCTACATTCCCCTGAAGTTGGGGCTGGCATCATGGCAAAAGTGTGTATAGGTACTGTAGTGTTCACTGGGTTCAATAAGGACAGGCATAAAATGAATGAGAAGTACTAAGCAATGAATGTTATTGTGGAGCACTAGGCAACCTCTGCAGATGTTTGGTCTTTCTTTAACTAGCTGCACTGAAGGAGTGTCTCCCAATTCCCAACTTCCTCAGTATCCTATCAAGGAGCTTTTCTAAGTTATAACTTCTATCACTTCAGGTATTACAGAAGGATACAAATTTCCAACTTCCATCTTTGGGACTTGAGGTCCAGAACCAGGAGAGGGAGAGCATCTAACAACAATATGTTAATCCATAGCATTCAGAGCAAATAGATCAGTTCTCAAAGGGTTTGTTGGGGCTTCATTACAGGAAAAGATAACACTAAACTGTTGGGGTGCCCATGCTTCCCAAAGAAGTGAACTTTTGTGCAAGTTCTTACAGAAGTCCATCTGCTCTTCAGATGAATTTGGTGGGGACAATTATGTCTAACTATGATCAGTACAAGTCAGGTGTAAAAATATCAGCCACACAGATCATGCTCCAACATCAGCATGAGAATTACTCAGCAAGGACATTTAGGAAGCAGACCAGTAATTTCACTCAAGTGGTCGATTTAAGGACAGGAGCTGTAACTGAGAACTGTAGGGCCCAGAGTATCAAGGCAGGAAGTGAAAAGAGACATGATGCTGCAGGTGTCCCTGAACCAATGGGGTTATACTTCCTTCAAGCCACTAGGGAAAAGATGTTGAGAGTTCAGTATGTAGAAATATTTTCATTATTGCAAAAGGGAAACAATAATGAGAACAGTGAATCAAAGGAGAGGAAAGATAAAAAGAAATCTAAACTTCCAAAGGCTGCTTAGACCAAGAAAAATCAGCTGCCTATTTGATCTCTGCAGGTGTGATTTCTGACACATACCCACGGAGCACTGCAGCCTTGTTCAAATATATGGATGTAATCCACTGGACCTATAAAACATATGGTAGGTGCGCAGTTGTCCCATTATAACAAGACATAAGACCAAGAACAGCAGCATACTCTAGAACTGGGTGTGACCAAGAACATAACATATTAAGACATGAAAGGGTGGCACTGGCTCGTGCTCATCAGTTTCAGTTTTGCATATTGGCGACTTACCCTGCTGCTGGACCATGAGCTGATCACCTTAACCTTCACCATCTGCCATAAAGCTGGCAAGTCAGTCAGCAACACGGAAGTCCTTGACTTCAGGAAAGCTGACTTTGACAAGCTCAGGAGGCTTGTCAATGAGGCCCTAAGGGACCATGACCCCAGGGAAAGGGGAGTTCAAGAAGAATGGATCCGGCTAACTATAGGCCCATCAGCCTGACTTCTATCCCAGGGAAGATGTTAGAAAAGTTTGTTAAAGAGGACATCCTTAATGGACTGGCCAACACCAACATCCTAAGGGATGGCCAGCATGGGTTTGTTGTGGATAGGTCTTGCTTGACCAATCTCATTTCCTTCTACGACCAGGTGACCTATCACCTGGACAAGGGAGAAGACATTGATGTCATATATCTTGACTTCAAAAAAGCCTT
>NW_017729005.1:280904-281150 GCF_001723915.1 Gavialis gangeticus | reverse complement strand
GGTGGTGGTGGATGGGTCATATTCGACTGGGGAGAAGTTGGCAGCAGAGTCCTTGGGCCCGCGCTGTTCAATTTCTTTAACAGCGATTTGAATGATGGGGTGAAAAGCAACCTATTTAAATTCACTGACGATACCAAAATTTGGGGTGAGGTGAGCACACTAGTAGGGAGGGGAAGACTGCAGCAAGACCTGGATAGGTTAGAGGGGTGGACTAACAAAAACAGGATGCGTTTCAATACTGACAAG
>NW_017729005.1:239838-280048 GCF_001723915.1 Gavialis gangeticus | reverse complement strand
TGGTTCAAGCACCTACATTGAACACCTTCAAGAGCAAATTGGATGCTTATCTTGCTGGGATCCTATGACCCCAGCTGACTTCCTGCCCTTTGGGTGGGGGGCTGGACTCGATGATCTTCCGAGGTCCCTTCCAGCCCTAATGTCTATGAAATCTGGTTTCAGTTTTGCATATTGGCGACTGGTCCTGCTGCTGGTTTACCAAAAGTCTGATAACCAAAATGGATTAGAGAGGGTGTCCAACTAAGCAATGTGTTTTCAGAACAGTTGCAAATATAGACCTGTCTAAGAATTAATCTCTGGTGCCCAAGCAGCCTGCAATTTCCACAGCTTTTGGGGAGGGCTCCATTTATTCAAAAAGAGGGAATGGGGTCACCTGTACCCTCCTATAACTGGGGGTGCTGGACCAAGCAGTTGGAAAGCATATTATTCAGGTACAGTGGGCGGGTCGAGGGGGATGGAGAACAGGAATCAGCAATGGGTATTTCAGAAATGCCACTTACCGCAGTTGAGCTAGGGGTACACAGGGTTCTCTGTTTGGACCACACCAACAGGATAAATGTGGAATTTTTTTTTGGGGAGAAGCTTACATTAGGTTCTGGAATACCACAAAAAGGAGTTAAGAAGTTATGACCTCAAAATTTGCAGCCCATGGAGCATTTGACTCATTTAGTAAGAACATAAGTCTCAAAAGAAACAATTGTTGGCAAAACTGCAGGGCTATCTAGGTATTTACAGAAAACTTGAAGATGTTTCTTCTATCATTAGTTCCCAAAAATGAACCTGGGGAATATTGCTCAATATACCACCTGTCATACCCACAGGCAATTTGATGAATGATGCCACAAACCCAGAACTTAGTTCCTTTTTTCTTTGATCAGGCTGTGAAAAGGGTCAAGATATTTGGCCTGAGAGCACTGTTGACTTTTCACATTGGTTTTCTGACTGCTGCTGGTGCATAACATTTCAGACTATGACTGCTCAGAGTTCTGTTTCACACGATACTTGTATTTAAACCAAGCTGTGCTGCTGAGATGCACTGTCTCCTGTTCATCATTTGAAAAGTTTGATGCTGTGCTGCAGTGATCACCAGGGATCCTGGTTTTCTCTGTTTAAAAATCGCAAAATCTCTAGTAACAAATGCAATTTTCCACGATTAAAATGGAACAACACTAAATATAGAGATATCAATTGAACACAATGTTTTATTGATATAGTTACTGTTTTAAAACAACTTGGAAGCCTACCAGTGACTCATTCACTAATAAAATAAATTCTAAATACCTATAAATGTTGATATTTGCTTTTCAGTTTTTTGTCATGGAAAATCAGAGCTCCCCTGCCCCCTTCACTCCCTGGGACATGGGCCCAGCTGCCCCCTTGTCCCCTGCAGCCCCCTTGTCCCCTGCAGCAGCACCTGAACCCCAGCTGCCACCGGTGGTTTGCAGCTGCTCCCCCTCCCACACAGGCAGCACAGCTGGAGCACAGCCCATGGTGGGAGAGCAGGTGCAGGCTGCCTGCTGTGGGTTCAGGGCTCCCCACCCTGCTGCCCTCCCCCAGGGGCTTCCACAGCCCAGCAGACAGGATCCAGTATGGTAAGGCAGAGCAGGGCCAGGCAGGGAAGCTCATTGCTTCTGCCGCAAGCCCTGTGCTGCCCTGGTGAGGTGCCCCCTGCCTGCCCAGCAGCAGCAAGGGGCACAACTCCACACCGCCACCCAGGCTGCTGCCAGGCAGGCAGGGGGCACCTTGCCAGGTCAGTGCAGGGCTTGTGACAGTAGCAACAGTCTTCCCCACCATGCTCGGCTGTGCCATGCCGGATCCCAGCCTCTGGGCTGTAGAGGCCCTGGAGGGAGGGCAGCAGGGTAGGGAACCCAAGCTTGCAGCAGGCAGACCACCTCTGCCTCACACACAAATGTGGGGGACACAAGCCTGCCATGGCCCCTCAGGACTGTGTGCAGTGATTTTGAGCCAGCCCTCCCACCCCTCACCCCCCTGGACAAGCCACCCATCCCTTCATCTCACTCCTCTCCTGGGCCCTGCAGCCACTCATTCTGGTCCTGGGCCCCAAGCCCCACATACTACCCCAGCTGGACAGCAGCCCCAGCCCTGCCCAACTCCCATCCACCCTAACTATGTGGGCAGCAATCCCCTCCACCCCCAGACTTGCCTGTGGGAGCTGCTCTCCAGGCTGCCTGGCAGCCAGGCACGTGAGTAAGTGCACACGTGCACATGATGCCCCCTGCCTGATCACCCTTCTCCTGCTGCAAAGGAAAACCTACCATTTCCCATGTGTTTCTCCTCTAAAAGGGAAAAACTGGGTTTTTCTTCTTAAAATGAGAAAAGCCAGGTTTTACCATGTTTTTCCATGGCAAACAGAAAACCCAGATCGCTGATGATCACCACTGATGATCAGTAAGACCATGTGATTTATGGAAAATGAAACAAACAGTGTCTGGATAATTTCTTGTCTGTGGATAGGGTAGATTTTGAAGAGTGCACCTGCTCTCCTTACTCTAGAACCCTTGCAGTAGTTTGGGACTACTACTAGCACACAAAAACATGTAGGGGCCCTCCACTAAGATGTCTTATTTAGAGATTGTGTTAGATGCATATACCATATATCTAGATTCTTCTGGAGTAATCCCATGGAACCTTTGGCATTGCTCAACAGAATAGGAAAGCCAAGCAAGTTCCATTGTTCAACCTACACATTATTTTCAGACATCTTAATTTTGCCTGTCAAGTTGTGAAACCAGTATTGGCATTTTTCATCCAAATATCAGCTACCACTTTGAGATATTTAAGTCCAACAACTTCATGAGAGTAAATAAGGAAGAAATATTTGTGGATATTAGAGTTCCCTTTAAAGGAGCTTGAACTTTGATGGTGGTCCTTTTTTAAAGGTTTAATGATCCACTTCAGAATTCATTCTGAGGCATCAGGGGCATGGAGGCTGGCATTTTTAGCAGGGTAAATGTGCTGTTCAGAAATTGCCTACGGGCTGGATGCAAAAAGAAATAGTAAAGGACATGACACTACCTGAACTCCCCACTACTACCCCCAATTACTTGCAGAACTATTTGAGGAATTGGGTTTGTAAATAAAAAAGTGTTTTCAGAAAGACACTGGTTGTGGGGCACATTAGCACTAGCCAGTCTTCAAGATCACTTAAGATGTCTGAATTTGGTGAGGTCTTACATTTTGCTGTGTTTAATTATAATAGTTGTAGTGCTGCTAAATGTCTCTGAGCTGGATAAGAGCATTTGATCTACATATAGGTGGATAAGTTTCTGAGAATTAGCACCAGGAGTTAAGAAGGAACAGAGAGAGATGCTGGTAATACCTTGGTGAGTGACTGACTGCAAACTGTGCAGATATTAGCAGCCCTTTTAATGCATTAGGCTCATGATATGCATTTTCAGGGTTATTTGTTTGTTTTACTTGCACTTTAAGGAAAATATAAAAGTAGTGCTGCCTAAGATTCAGCCTATTCCCAAGACTGGAACATAGTACAAAGTGTCACTGATCCATCAGGGTCTGGGATCTTCCACTACTTCAAGTATATTATCAAGCATTACATTTTTTAATAGACTGAGAGGTTGCCCAGATCCTTCTGGGAACTACTTGGAGTACAGGTTGAAAGAATGGTCCTCCAAATCCCAATACTCTTTAGATACTTAGGGAGTTAGTTGTTATTCTTAGCAGGATGAGTCACAAGGCATCCTTGTTCAAGAATGAGTTCCTGGCAGCATTTTTCTGAGTATTTAAAGTAAGAAAACTGTTCCATAGGTTGATAAGGGATATTTTTATTAGGGTGTTGTGGTTAGAAACATACAGTGTCACTTTGTCTTTGATGGCAAAGACACATCAGGGAGCACAAGATGAAGTAGAAATTTCCCCAGTGGGGACATTAAGGGCTCAAATAGCATCAACACTTATTGGTCACTTGCACACGTGACAGGGATTTAGTCCCCTAAATTGAAATGGTGGGTTTTTAATTGCAATGATTAAAAACCCACCATTTCAATTTATCAATTTAAGGGCTTTCATCACCATTACAGTGAGGAGCCGGATTCTTTATTTTTTCCCTGTGGAGCCTGCCTACCTCTTCCACAGCTTGGGAGGCAAGCTGCCGGCAGGCCAAACAGCCCCTGAGCTGCAGGGGCCCATAACAGCAGTGACCCCTGGGGACATCTGGCTGGGCTGCTAGCAGGTGGGTGCTGCCCAGGGGCTGCTGCTGTCATGGAAGCAAGGTCTGAAGCCCTGTGCAGCTCAGGGCCTGCCATCAGCTTGCCCCCTGCCCCCCCCCCCGACCACAGGAGAGGCGGGAAGTCTCCGCGGGGGGGAGAAAAAAGGATCAGGCCCCTCATTGCTTCCCCCTCACCCTCCAGTGGAGCCTGCCTGTGTGAGCTGCCACTGGGCCATGCAGCCCCTGAGCTGCAGGAAGACCCAGTCCTTTCCTTCATGGTGGCAGTGCCCCCCGGGGCCACCTGGGCAAAGATGCTAGCTGTGCAGGTGCCGCTCCAGCTTGCAGGCAGCACCTGCTAGATCCAACTCTTCCCCAAGCCTGCATGGGGAGCAACACCCAGTGAGCTACCAGCACATGGGCCTAGGGAAGAGTTGGATCCAGCCTGCAAGCTGGGGCAGCACCTGCACAGCTAGTACCCTACCCAGGCAGCACCAGGGGATGGTGCCACTGCAGAGGAAAGGACCAGACCCTTCACAGCTTAGGGGCTGCATGGCCTGGCAGCAGCTTGCATGGGCAGGCTCCCCTGAGGGAAAAAAAAGTGGTGAAGGGCCTGATCCAGCTGCCAGCAGGCCTTGAGCTGTGGGGGGCCCCAGACTTTCCCTTCACAGTGACGGCACCCATTGGGGCTGCTCGGGCAGGCGGCAAGTGGGTGGGTGCTGTCCCACCTTGCAGGCAGCACCCAGTCTGATCCAACTGTTCCTTGAGTACAAGCTGGGGCAGCACCTCCCTGCTAGCAGCCCAACCAGCTGGCCCCAAGGGACACTGGACCACAGAAAGAAGGATCAGGGCCCTCCGCAGCTCAGGGGCTGCTTGGCCCACTGGCAGCTCACCTTCTGGCAGCAGGAGATGCAGGCAGTCTCCATGAAAAAAAAAAAAAAAGGATCAGTCCCGTTAGTGCTTTTGCCTTTGGCCTGCCTCTCCTACGGGGGGGGGGGGGGGAAAGCGCCAAAGGGGGGCAAAATTAAAAAAAAAAAAAAAGGATCAGTCCCGTTAGTGCTTTTGCCTTTGGCCTGCCTCTCCTACGGGGGGGGGGGGGGGAAAGCGCCAAAGGGGGGCAAAATTAAAAAAAAAAAAAAAGGATCAGTCCCGTTAGTGCTTTTGCCTTTGGCCTGCCTCTCCTACGGGGGGGGGGGGGGGCAAGCTGCCAAAGGCTGCAACATTACAAATAGCTAAATTGCAAACTAAACTACATGTGGATGTGGTTTAGTATACAACATAATAAACTTATTTAAACTGTAAAAAAAAAAACAAAAACCCTGCACGTGTACAGCGTGATGCAATTAAATTAAAATAAAATGGCCAATTTTCGTCACGTGTACAAGCACACATTGGGGATGAGGCCATCTTTCTATATGGTGATGGTAAGTTCATATCAATAAAAAAAAGGCTTATGATGGCATGGTTTCCTACACATGAATTTAAATCACACTCATTTAGTTCTGAGAGAGAAGTAGCTTCAGCCTAGCTTGGAGTCAAGGTTCCCAGTTAATCAGACTGAATTTCAAATGTTCAATCATATGTAAAGCGCTTCACCTCAGGACGAGCAACTCCCAACACACCTACAGGCTTGGCACTACCAAACTGACTAGCACCATGAATGCAAGGGACCTGGGGGTAATAATAGACCACAGTATGGATATGAGCTGGCAGTGCGACGTTGTAGCCAGTAGGGCAAATAATACCCTGGCATGCATCATTCGATGCATCTCCAGCAAAACCAAGGAAGTGATTCTTCTGCTTTACTCAGCACTGGTGAGACTGCAACTGGAGTACTGCATCCAGTTCTGGGCACCGCACTTTAACAAGGATGTGGACAAACTTGAGATAGTGCAAAGAAAAGCTACCCATATGATCACAGTCTTACATGGCAAGCCATATGAAGAAAGGCTGTGGGATCTGGGACTCTTCAGCCTGAGAAAAAGGAGGCTAAGAGCAGCTTAATGCTACACTAGAAGAGTACATTCAAGGACTCAGAAAACCAGGAGTAATAACCACAAACTCCTGGAAGATCGATTCAAGCTCAACATTAGGAAAAATTTCTTCACAGTCAGGGTGTCCACACTGTGGAATAAGCTTCCTCCAGGAGTGGTGCAATCACCTACCCTGGGAATCTTCAAGAGGAGCTAGGCAGTTGGGGTGTGCAAAGCTTTGGTCCACAATTCGATTTGGAGAACATTTGGCCTGATTTGGAAACTGAATCCGAATCGAATCAGGAGAAAAAAATAAAAATCCGGAGTCAATTTGGAGCCTTTGAATCAATTCAGAAAAGATTCGGAAAAGCTTCAGAGATTCGCAAGGCAGTCTTTCAGGGGAACAGAAACTGAGAAGAGGGAGAGGGAGCAAGGGGTGGAAACGCTGACATCTGTAGCTGTCCAGTGACTGTGATCTTCCCTAAGTCCCCTTCCAATCACAGTGCTCTGGGGAAGGGATATAGAAACAGCATATAAGCCTCTGTCTGCAGGTTTTCTATGCCTTTTGTGAGCTGTTTCTGCCTGAGTAACAGCAGCTGAAAGGTACTGGACTGGCTTGGCTTCCTACCTAGTAAGTGTCCTGATACTTTATGTTCTTGGAAAGGATTGGATATAGCTTACTAAATAGAATGCCTCTACTTATCCCCATCTAATCCATTTCTTTCAATTTCTATTTGCTGTTTTCATCCAAATGTGCCTTAACACACACACACAACACAAGTTCAGCTTTCTCAAGTTTGAGGTGCAGTTTCCCCTGCACCTATCTACTTGAAACATGGCAAGCTTCATGCCCTCAAAAGGGGCTACTATCCTTGCAAGTTCTATCTGAGTCAGCCAAAAAATGACAAAGTTATAGGTATTTCAGTGATTTCCCATTATAGTCTATGGCCAAGTCTCCAAATCTCTCTGAATCAGCACCAAATCTTCCGAAGCCATTTCGGCTGAATCAGTTTAGGACAGTGATCCGAATCTCCAAATCAACTTATTGTCCTCCAAATCAACCAAATCTGAATAAAATACTTCCCTATTCACACAGGTCTACTAGACAGTCACCTTGCTAGGGTCACCTGACCCCTAGTTATCTTTCCTGCTTGGTGCAGGGGGCTGACCCAATGATCTTCTGAAGTCACTTCCAGCCTTACAATCTATGAATCTATACAGGAGAAGCACAGCTATCAGCATGTAAGCTAATTTTACCTCTCATTTAAATGGGCAAGCTTGCTCATAGATTGGCAAGCTGATGTGTGGGTCTACAGACACAGTATTGTACACTGGGCACACCAATGAGTAACTAGGTCATGTTCAATTTCATAGCTATGCTTTGTTCTGATACCTGCAGAAACTGCTGTAATATCCTTTGGCAGCCAAGAAGCAGTCTCTGGAAATTATCACTATTTCCCTCACTGAAAATAATTTGGGAACTTCTGAAAAAGTTGACCTGGTCACCAAGAACCATTTAGGGCACATTCAGGGATTTTTATTTATTTATTTATTTATTTTTGGAATTTAATGTAATTTGGTCCAAAATATTGCATCCACCAAAGCTAAGCAGTTGACAAAGGCCAGACAACTCTTGAATTAAGTAAATTTGCATGGCAGCAGGGTGGATTGTCTGTTACACCTCAGGAATTATTGTAATGGATGCTTGAGGTTTTTAGGGGTAATGGGGAAGATCTACCTGACCAGCATATTAGGAAGGAAATTATTAATTACCGAAAACCAGACTTTGGTTCAAGGGAGGGAGTCAAGTTAATTGCTAGTGCCTTTTTGATGGAGGTGTCCACTGAAAGTGCCCTTTTCATACAGACTTTGGTTCTCCAATGAACAGGAACTGGAAGGGCACCTAGAAGCAGTCCCCTAAGAAATCTGGGAAAAGGGGGCTGGGACTTCTAGAGTTGGTACAGCATGGTGAACCCCCTTTCACCTTAACCCTTTTATGAGGGTTGTTATGAGCAATAGACTGGAACCAGACTGAAAAGTGGAAGAGATGAAATGGAACAACCAAGGAAAGACTGATGACCTGCACTGTACAATGCTTTGCCTGCTAAGTGTTTCTGGATGAGATAATAAAGTTCTGTCCTAATAAGATCAAACACCTTGCATCCTGTCTTTCTTCCAGAGGGACTGAGACAAAAGATAATGCTTAACTTCTGAAAGATGGCTCCATGCAATTTTTCAAATATAAAATAAACTACATATAGCCTGGGTAGCATTTTAGTTTCTTCCCATGGTTTGTCATAGGGACAGAACTCCACAGAAGTCAATGCAAATACATCTGCTTACACTGACAGTGAATTTGACCCATAGTTTATATGCACAAACAGAAAGTTAGAAGAAATTCAGTGTGCATGTACACAATACTGCAAGCTGTTCTGTGTGGCACAGCCGGGATAGACTGGCCAAAATACATGAAATAGTTAGCATATGAGGGCCCTCATTCAACATTTATGTTATAAAAGTCCATATCCATGCAGGGGGCTGTTTTGACTTTGCTGCAGCTCCTCCTCTTCCAATTTAAAGATTTGGCTTTGCACATTGCAGATGGGTTTGGGGTTTTTTTTCTTATTATTTTGGTATTGGACAACTGCCTTATTTCATAAGATAAAAGTGGAATTCTCTTCTGTCTGCAGGGCAGTCTCCAGGGAACAAAGTATGAAACCCAAACTTAAATAAAATCATATCCTGTTTGCAAACATCATATTCCCTTCGCTTCTCACTAATCTGGACCCATAAACCCCAGCACAGCTTGAGAG
The DNA here is from genome assembly GCF_001723915.1 of Gavialis gangeticus. Lineage (NCBI taxonomy): Eukaryota > Metazoa > Chordata > Crocodylia > Gavialidae > Gavialis > Gavialis gangeticus. The sequence goes on along the minus strand of NW_017729005.1, from coordinate 271,079 downwards.
CCCATTCCTCATCTAAACAAATGCCATAAGCCCCCTTTATACTTTTACAACCATGTCAGAAAATAATATTGACTGCCAATAGTGATGTGATTGGAGTTGCCTCCTCTGAGCCATAAAAGAAGTGGTCTGTTATCAATTTCTCTAAACATATCAAGGGAATTATGGGTCGGTTCAGTTCCAAGTTATAAATGACAACTGAAAAGCCGCAGAAGCTTTTGAAGCTGGAAGCCGATGATGACATTATCATAAAAGCCTGCTCTTCCTTGCTTTTGTGGGTTTTTTGCCTATCAACTAGACAAAAAAAATATGGCTGAGAAATGATTTCAAGATTTCTTCACACAGCAGCAGGTCAAACAGGCAAGAAAACAATCACTACTTTTACTGACATACCAAAGAACAGGAGAGGAAACTTACCTATATTAAACTACACTCTCTGTTTCCCTTAATTGACAATTTCATAATGCACCTCAGAGGGAGTGGCTGTAATGGACAAGTTAATCAAATGATCAGTCACTTCTCTGGTGGCTATAACCATATAAGAACCAATCTTGGCAATCAACAGAGTTGTATTTAGCGTCCTCTTCTGGCCACCTCACCTGAACTCTGCCCATCATCCCTCCACTACTTGTAACATTCCAAAACTGTGAGCAGTTTCCAAGAACCATCAGTCATTATTAAAACCGCTAGTCTTAAAACAGGCTTTATCTCTTTCTCCAAGATGTGGAATTTCCCTTCCACTCCCCGCCACCTCCCAAACTAAAATAGCATGAAGTATGGGAATGATAATACTAAATCCTACAGGAATATCAAGTCCACAGAAAGAATTAGGAGCTTCAGTGGAAAGAGGAGAGTCCCAATCTTCCTACACTTTGAAACTGTTTGTCCTTGAAAATCCTAAGATACAAAATTGGAAAAAAACAAAAAAACAAAACTAATTTCAGCCAATTGTAAAGGGTTAGAATTAGTCAACATTTATATCTCCCAGTGAGACCTGCACTGTCTGGCTCAAAGAATTAGACAGCCCAGCTTTACAGGCAAAAGGATAGATTTATTGCCTATATGGTTTCTTATAAAACTTTGTAAGACACGTTAGGATTGCTGTTTTTTTTCATGAAAATATTTAGCTGATTTAGAGTCCAAATCACTACTAACCTGTCCCTAGTACAGTCATTTTGCTCTGCGAAGTGAAAACAAAGAGAATGTACAATGCTTAAAAAGTCCGAATAATATCATGACACTTAATTTGGACTGGTGGAAAAGGACAACCGTGAGTGAAGGTCACAGAATACATATGCTTTATTAATTATGCTGGCATCTTCTTTAGCTTGTAAAAGCTTTAGTCAGATTCTGTCCCTCCATATACTTGTACATCACACCTCTCAGAAAAGGCTCCTTGGTGTTGGATGGGTCTCTGGGACCTACTATAGTACACAAAATAACAATAATGATATAACAGTTATAAAGGTAGCATTCGCCTTCTGTGTGATTCCTTGTAAATAATGGAAGCAATAAAAACTTTACACATCACAAAATCATTGTGTATTTCCTACATTATACAGTATGGTACATATCAACAGAAGAGAAAGATCACCCACACAATCAAGAGCTAAAATGATGCCTTAATTTTTTTAATGGTAAAAGAAGCAAATCATTTAACTGTCTTAAGAGACTATAGTGACCCACAGAACCAAATCAGCAATAACACTTATTTGCATGGCTCATTTCCAAATTATATCTAAAGGATTGTGATAGTTCAAAGCAGCACTCTATATTCATGAAAACATTACCGTTATCAATCTATATGAAAAAAGCAAAATCAGAAAAGAAAAATACAAACTAGAAGCAGAAACAAATCTGACAAGTCCTTCTTGGCCAATAACTACAATAATCCACTCACTGAAAGAACATGTTTTACTGCGAAAGACAACACAAACATTTTCTATAACAAAGATGAGTAATAAGACCCAGATCATAAAAAGTTACGCATGTTCCCTTGCATCATTCTTTGCAAAGAGGGGCACCTTGATTACAAACATGGGACATGGCAATAAACAATAAACTCTATATTTTACCATTCTCTGCCCCAATCCCCTAAAAACTGGTTTGTCGTATTGTTGTATAAATATACAAAAGAAAAAAACAGAAAAAAATGTAAAGAAACCTGTTTATATTCAAATAATAATACTTGCTGAAAGAAAATAACCCATAAAATAATACTGTTGTTTCTAATACATTTTGAATGACTAAACTTTCTCCGTGTTTTGTAGCATTGCATAAGGAGTTAAGAGCTAGGGCATGTGTAGTTGAAACAGGGGCCCTACAATGAGGCAGTGGGTTTTTAAAAATGCTTCAATTTAGGGCTGATTAAACCCACATGTCATGCACACGCCCTGCTGACTTACCTGCCTCTCCAGCGGCAGGGAGCGGAAGGTGAGCTGTGGGGGGCTGGTGCTTCCCTCCATGGCAGTGGCACCCCCTCCCCTCAGGCAGCACCCACTTGCAGGCACCCAGCTCAGGCGGTCCCAGGAGGCACCGCAGCCATAGAGAGAAGCACGGAGCCCTGGCACAGCTCCAGCAGGCAGGCTCGGGGGGGTGGTAGTGGGGGGGGGGGAAATCAGCTTGCTGCTATTCTTGGGTGAAACCTGCCTTCCTGAGCTGCTGCCAGGCTGCCTGCAGGGCTTCCTGCAGAGCCACAGAGCTGGACGGAGCCCGGTGCTTTGCTCCACGACTGTAGGGGCAGCAAACTAAAACTTCTTGGCAAAGGAGTTTCAATTTGCTGTGCCCCAAGTCATTTAAGGCACATTACTCTACCAAATTTCCTACGGCTAGAATTAATGCACTGGAATTAACACACAATATGCTGCCAAGGCATGCAAACACCAGCACCATTAAAGCAGTGCAAAAGCATTTAGCCCATTTTGAAGTGTAGTGCACACACCCCTCGTTTTATCTACACATGGCCTTAGATACTAAAAGGGATTAAGGTAGCACAACACTGGTGAAATGCCTAACTTTTAGGTATCTCTGATTTGGACTGGAAACCAAAACCCCATATTAGGCAAGGCATCTTGACTCCCCAGTGGTGCATGGGTAAAGTTGGGTGCCTCAAAATGGGATTCAAAGCAAGCAGTGTTCTCATTTGGGAGCCTCCTCAAGTTACCTAACAAGAAGTACTGAGGACTGCAGTGTGTCCTGGATCTTGCTCTTCTCCAGAGTTTAGTTCTTACAGTACTTTGCAGAAACACCTCTCTTCTCTTGGGGTCCAGAGTCCTGAATCTTATTTAAAAAACCAACCAGAAATCACTCCTCTGTGTTAAACTAGGGGACAGCAGAATGAAGTGATTCCTATGTATATAAAAAAAGACTTTGTGGTTAGAGCACTTGCCCAAGATGAATTAGGTTCAATTTCACTTCTGCCCAATATAATTCATGCTCACAGCTACAGTTGTTAGAATCAAATGTCCAACTATCTGTATATATAACAGTCCAGGGGAGGGCACTGTCTGCTCCTCCTGTTAATGCTCTGCCAATATGCATAAAATAATATAAGATTCATTGGGCTAGTGAGAGACAGTAGGGGGAAGAGGATTCCAAGAATGTTTATATGTTTTATCCAATGACTTTTTAATGTAATTTCTTTTTATTTCTTTTAACATAGAAAGCTGCTGCACATCAACTTCTATATGGTTCTTGACAGAACAGGACCTTGATCCAGTGGCAAAGAGGCCAAGCCAACTGGAGATCTTGTTCCACTGCAACCTTCATCTACCTTCACAGCCATTGAGATTCTAACATCTTCCACCTTCTCCACCATTGAGGACTTGTAGACCCATGGCTGGAAACTGGACAGGCTTATTATAGTGGCAACCTGTACTCACCATGTCACAGCACTATCAGAGGATATACGTGGCTTTTCAGGAGGTAGAGCATTGCCATCTGCTGTCCCCACCACATCCTGGTGGTGCTGCCATTGCTGCTTAACCTACTAATTTGCCAGAAGCCATCTCTTGCAGAATGCTGACATCAACAAAAAAAATCCAACATCACCTCAAATGTGGAAGTGCAGTCTTTGGATGCCTGAGGAAATCTGTGTTCAAAGATTGCAACATCAGATTTGAAACCAAGCTCATAGTTTATCAAGCATTTGTGATTCCGACCTTACTGTACAGAGCTGAAACCAGGTACAGAAGACACCTTAACATATAGAAGACATTTCTCAACTCTCTGGAGAAGTACCATCAACACTGCCCATGGAAGATCCTTGGAATCGAGTAGAAAGACAGATGCATCAACATTAGCATCCTCTCACAAGCAAACACCACAAGCATCAAGGTGATGACCATCCAACATCAACGTTGCTGGGGCAGCCACATTATCTGGATATCAGACTCCTGAAAAAAAATGTATTCTCCAAGTTCAGTCAAGGCATACACTCCAGAGGATGGCAGAGAAAGCACTTCAAGGACATCCTCAAGGCCAACTTAAAAAAAATGCAGCATCGACATCAACTCATGGGAGACAATAGCCCAGGACCACCCCAAATGGAGGAAGAGTCTGCTGCAAGGATCTTGGTATTTTGAAACCTCATGATGACAACAAGAGATGGAAAAGTGGGAGCAGCAGATAGAGCATGTCGTGGACTGAATCAAGAATCCTGAGCCACCCATTCCTCACAAAAACGTGTGTTGAGTTGCAGTAGAACCTGCCAATCCAAGATTGGCCTTGCCAGCCATCTTTGGACCCACAGACAAGGCAATCATGGAAGATGATCATCCTTGACTGCTAGGGATTGCTGCTGCTGATGATGAATGTAAAATACCTAAATAGTCCCTGGAGCAAGTACTGGAACCAAGAGTTTTGGTTCCCAAAGTAACTGCCCTAACTACTAGGCTACAGAGTCTACAGAGGTTCCCCTTCTGTATTTTCTAGGCCAAATAATCTTGAATTCTTGCTTGCACAAAGGCCAAGCTCCAGCACCAGGAGTGGAATATATTCCCCGCAAAGTGCACCACAAACATTAGTCTGAAGGTTAGGGCATTCTGTTGGGAGCTGGAAATGCAGGTATAAATCATCTCTAGCAGAGGAGGGAATTGAACCTGAATCTCAGTATCCTTTGTCAACATTTCAACCACAAGGCTGGGGGGGGGGGGCAAAGAGATGTGGGGAACAGAAAGCAGTCACTCCCAATGTATTTTGCATGGGGCCTAATTTGGTAGATCTGGATTTTGTATGTATGTAATTATGCATTAGGCATGTGAGAACACCTAATGGGTGATACCTCTCGGGGATTTATGCAGGGCAATACCTAATTTGTGGGCTTGAGGTGTGAGATAGGTATCAATGGAGTTTTCACATCCCCAGGGTTAGATTGCATTTGAGAAGACATTTCAAGATTATGATTATAGACTTAGGTACCTCCTTTTTAGTAACCCCAACCTTCCTCAGAGTTCTTTTTTCTTCTTTTTTTTGGATTGGTTCTTAGATTGGTATTAAGGGAGTGATGCCAATTTACACTAGCTGATTATCTGGCCCTACATACTTCCATTTCCAAGTCATTTCTGATTATTTATTATCTCCCCAAAGAAGCAGACAACTCTCATAAGGTCTTCTTAAAGAATGGGAGTATTTTAAAATATACTTTCCCACTGTCTTCTCTAGCACAGGCCTGTATCTCGCTACCACACAAAGAAACAAAGAAAACAAAGATGATCCGCTGACCAGCAAATGAGAAAATGTGTCCATCCCCACACATAGCGCTGCCATGCAAACATTGTCCTGAGCTTACTGCTTTAGGCTGCTTGTTGCTTTATACCCATTTTTATCCTGAAAGCGATCAAATAACAATGATTCTTCTTTATCCCACCCTTAAAATAGAAAGTAAATGGAGGAATGCCTTCTACTCAGCTTGAAGCAGTTCCCTGTTCCAGAGCTCATTTAAACTAACAGACAAGTAAATTCAGACAAAAGAAGGCTCTGAAGCTCAACTATTTACCTTGGAAAAGGTCATAAACCCTATTCTTTCAAGAGAATCCCAAAGCAAGCATGAAAATAAACAAACATCAAGAGGCAAACTAACTAGTGGAACAGAAAACAGGATCTGACGCTGCAACATGTATTTCAGTTTGTGCGATTCTTAAACATAAAATGCCTGACAAAATGCAGATTCCTCTCAACATTTTGAAAAACAAAGGTATGATGAGCATTTCCTTAATTGTATTAGCTGTAAATTCAGAGCACAACATTATGCTCCTCTTACTTACAGAAGCATTTCAAAGCCCATTGTTCTCTTCAGCAATTTCTCTTTTGACACAACTAATCATCTTCATGTTCTATTTCCTAAAAGAAACATCTTCCAAAATTGTACCCTCAAAAAGAATATGAGGACGCAGTCCTCTTTAATACTTTCCCGTATTCATATGCAATCAAGGGTATTAAGTACTTTATGCCAATTCCTCTGTACCCACATAAGGGGACAGCAATTTCGTGGTCTTTACTCATTTCTTGCTTGTTTTTTTTTGCACCAAATCCTCAGCTGTTGTTAATCTATTGTAAGTAATGGAGTCACAGTGATCTGTACTACCTGAGTTTCTGCCCTTTAATTCCCATTGGTGAAATATTTAGAAATAATAACAACTGAAAAGAAAAATGGTTGAATTTTTTAACGTCCTGTAAACTGAATATGCTTTTTGTCAGATTCATGCTTCATGGCATTATCACATAATAAGAAAATCCTGCAACAAAGATTAGGGTGGTATGAAAACTGTCCTATGTGGGGAACAAAAGTGAATCAAATATGTTGGCAGGTTTCAGTAGAGCAAAAGCAAATCTATAGGATTGCACTGGAAGTTAGCCTGTAGCTCCAATTGCACTCTGGAGACTGTGGTTTTGCTCCTGAACAGAAAAATGGTGAAAGAGAGCTAGAACAAATTTGCAACACAGCCAGCATATCAATTGCTAATACTATCTGGATTACACCTCAATATTACTGACAGCCACTGTTAATCGTTCCATCTGGGACACAAAGAGTTGGGTAGCCGTGGTGGAAAACCATTTCTCACCTTCACTGGTAAATAAGAGAAGACTAAGGGAAGAATGTTTTTCAAGTGTTAATAAAGATGTTCTCTTTTGGGGCAGGGGGTAGGCATCAGGAATTTTGAGCAATTCTTCTCTTAACATTTCAACAGCATTTCCTGGAGGAATTTCAACCTACAGGCTAATAGAACTATTTTGATACTCAGATATGTGTCAGCATATCAGCATAAATGGTTTCCAAGATCTGGTATTAAACATTTTGGTCAAAATGCTAATTTAATAATATTACATTAATCCACATCATGCCTCAGCAGTTACTAGCCAATCCCATTGTTTGAAGAGCTATGTATGTGTGCTTAATTTTTTTTTCCTGTGGAATTCAGGGCTATAACAACTTTAGCAGGTGTCTTTCACATCCAAACTCTGTTTCATAGATTTCATAGACATTAGGGCTGGAAGGGACCTCGCAAGATAAGTACATCCACCCTCATTATCACATTACTTTCCTATAAAAACCAGTTAATTTATACAAAGGAAAAACAATATGTAGAGAAATTAAAAAGTCACACACATTTTCAGGGAAAAATTTCTCTGGTGATATTGCACTCTAAGAATAAGAATGTATCATTGGACACTGTATCTTGAGAAAAGCTCACAAAAGCAGTAAGACCCAAGCCTTTTCTAATTTGTGCTACTGTTTATTAACTCCTGATGCACATTGCCTGGTAAACACAAGAGTAAAGAAAGAATTAATTAATAAATTCTTGTTACACTACCCAAATTACACAGACAGCCTCTACTTACCCCAAGTCCTCCGCAAGGCAACAATGAAAAGAGCTTTTGAGACACGTTGCCTATATGTTAAAAAGAAAAGACAACAATGAGCATAAAGAATAACCATCATTAATTCAATCCTAACTTATTAATCTTGCTCACTAATAAACAAAAACACCATAATTTTAGAATTAAAACATATTAGCTGAAGGTAGCAAGTCAGTCTTTGGACCCTGGGTTTAAATTTTGAAACACTTATTTTCAAAAGAGCCCACAAGTGTAAAGAAATCTTCATTATTAATTCATGAGTTGATTCTCCTGCTAACAAACATACCCCACCCACCTGTGGCAAAAAACAGCACTTTAAACTTGGCATACCCCTGCACCCAGCCCAGCCCATGCCCAGAAGAGGCAATGCATTAGTTGAACCCAGCTCTACATCATCTGTATAGATCAGGCACTTCAGTGTGGCTTTTTTGGTGCTTTTATCTACTAGCTGTTTGAATCAGCTTTAGATAAAAAAGCCAAAAAGCCCTGCTGAAGCTCCTGATCTATACAGATGCAACAGAGCTGGGTTGAACTAATGTGCTGCCTCTTTCAATAAAGTGCAGCTTGTTTGTTTTTGTCCCACATCTGTAGAGGGGTGTCTAACTCTGGATTCTTTTAAAAAAACATCCTTTTTCTCCTTGAATGTGTGAAGTGTTTTCTTCTCTTGGTTTATCTCGTTCCTACTACTTTACTAGTTGTTTACCATCTGCTTTACAGATTTCTACATGATTATTTTAAGTGCCTATAACAAATGTAAGTATCTGTATATTTTATCAGTACTGTATGAACTGATAGCATTAATAAATTAATAAAACTTTATAAAACATATTTTATACAAAATGTGTCCAATTTATTCTTTAATTTATTCAATGTACAAAAATAGGAAAATGAGTTGTTACCCAGTTTTTATTCAGTCCTATATTCATTTTTAAGACTAGCAAACCAAGTGTTTGCCTTAATAAGATCTATTAAAACTGGATAAGGATGTCCAGGTTTGACGCGTTTAGTGTATGAGTTTATAAGGTGATTGATCCTACAGCAGTCATGCAAAAGAATAGGGATTTCTCCCATCATACCACCAAACTAGTTCTGAAACTTTACCATATGGAGGAAATGCTACAAAGGATATCAATCAAGTTGCTTGGGAGTAACAACCTACTCTGTGGAAGAGGCATGTGTGAGAGTTACTCATAGCTAAGTGGTATAAATGAAGTGTATAAAGAAGATTACAAGCCATCACAATCTTTTTGCACTGAGAAACCAGACCAGAAAGTCTGAGATGAAGAAAGTGCCTTACAGTGCAATCCCAAGACACTGAACTTGCAGCTATTTCATTTAATAGAATAGTTTATGTTGATCTGGTCACAAAATGTGGAAACCACACTGACATGAGAACCTAAAGAAAGCCTCCTAGAGGACTATGCAAGGGTCCTGCAGGTACAGCGGATGGCTAGAATCTTTTTGTGCCGCAAGTCACTGTATATCCAGGTGTTATAGTAGAGGAATTAAAGGCATGACAGGGACGGGATCAGAAAGAGGTTACTGGCTCTCTTGCTATGCAAAATCAATGCTTACTGAAAATGCCATTTTCCAGATAGAAATGCCTGGGAAATAAATGAAAATGATGCAACTAAAAATAAAATCAGATACCATTAAAATGGGAGGAAGAGTTCATGACTAAATACACTGGAGCATGAGATAAAAGATGACATACTGAAAACTTTTTTTTTAATCCAGTGGCAAACAGATGGGACATGAAGGGGGGAAATGAAGTCTCAGATGTGTCCATGAGGCTGTGCTAGTTATGCATAGAAAAAGCCATAAAAGACAGATGGTGAGGCAAGACAGAACTCCATCAGCAGATAGTATTCAACACTGAACTAGTGACACAGGAGAAAAAGCAGCACAAAAACTTTTCAACACATTGCAAAGTTTAGCAAAACATGCACTCTCTATTGCACAACCATCAGAGAAGTAGATAATTGTGTGGTAAGAAAACAGGAAAAGAAATCAAGCTCTCATAGAAAAAAACCAGTATGGAAAGGCTTTTCCAGCAAGTGGGACCATTACCCAACTAGTATCAAAGCAATGAAAGGATCGCCAGCTCTCTTGATGAAAAGACCCAAAACCGCTGCAAAAATTTTCAAAATCAGACAGTTCAAGAGGTTCTTATAGACGATACCCTGAAAGAAACTGATGACTCGCTATGACATGTTTCTTCCACCAAATGCATCAGTAATAGAAAAGGACTGTAGTGTTCCAATTATGGTGGGAGGAGAGTAAAAAGTGTATAATAAATTCCTCAGCCTAGTATCAGGACAGGGCTTCCATGGTTAAAATTCAGACACCTGAAGAAAATGACCGGTAGCCTAAGGCATGGATAATATGATATGAGTGGTCTATTACTGTTGGATAAAAAAAAATGAGGCACAAATAAAGGGGTGGTACAGTAGGAGAATCACAAAGGTTCTCTTTTCTGAAATGACAAGCCACAAAGAAAGGGGAAGATGGTGATACAAAGTTAAGTGTCTAGACAGCAAACACCCATATGTTAGGGGGATCCTCATGCATATGGCAGTCTGTCTGTTTGATGCATGATGCAGAATTGAGGGTTTGGTAAGTGAAAGAAGCAGTGGCAAAAAACATGCCTTTGGGGAAAGATGCATTGCATGCAAGTTAGCAGAAAACAAGAGAGGTTTAGGGGCCTAATTCTTTCCCAGTTTCAGATATTTACTGATTGAAAACAATTGTGTTAAGTAATCACTTTACAGCTATACTGCAACTGTAATGCACTGAGTATTCGTCACATGAAGGTACCTTCTTGTTCCGCATTAAAATACAGCATTAGTGGCTGAGATGTGCTGACAGCATAGTTTTCACATTTACAAATTGTGATCATTAGAAACTTGCTTTTTACATTCTCTTATGACAGAGGAGCGAAAAATCAAACAGAATTTGCAGAACCTCTCTGGAAATAACTTGTGCTACTTCTGTGCTTATTCAAAAAGGTTTGAAATGTTATATCCTGTGATATTAAACCATAATGTAATGTGACACATCATCCCCTGTATTAACTTGCATCACATACAGATGTAATGCAACATGGCATGCTGTTTAGCACAGTACAGTGAAATATGAGTAATCTAAAGAGTAAGTTTTGTATAGCATAAAAAGTTGCATAATTATTAAACAGTCATTTGTAATAACTGAGCTGGTAGGTGCTGATTTAGGGAAAAAATAAATATATGCCTATGTCAACCTCTTCAGAAAAAACATTTAAGCATATACTTAATTATAACCATGTGCTTACATTCTAAGGACTTTAATGGGACTTAAACAGTTAAGCAACCTTCTTGAACACAGAAGTTGTCCTGAATCAGGGCCTCACAGTGTGCAACTGTAAAATATGCCTTTCTTAGCAAGGACTACATTTCTGGCTCTACCTTTATCCCATCTCCACTATTACATTTTTCAGTCTTTCCTGGATTTTAGTTTGTTTTTACTTTGTTTTTTTTTAAGCTACACAGAAAGGGTTGAGTATTTTTTTTATATGCAACAAAATATGATAGAATACGTGTGATTTCCATTCTGCCAGCTGTATGCTGTGCTTCACTCATAGCACAGGAGAGTGGGGGGAGTGCACGCGTGCATGCACACATGAGTTGGGGAACCAGAGGGGGATTGATTTTTGTCACCATTTCCTTTCCTTTTAATTAAGACATCCCGCCAATACGTTTTGACAGAATTTAAAAAAATGGAAAGTTATAGATTTTGGTGAAATTTTCAATGGGAAATATTCTCATTTGATTTTATCATTTTGATTTGCTACATTTTAATGTTATATTCAAATATTAATTGTAGTATTATGCTGCTATGGGTTAGATTTAATCTTATTGAAATGCTTGCTGAGCATTCAAGAAAATGTAAAAAAAAAAAGCTTCTTTACAGAGCCAGAATCCTAAAGCAACAGGAACTTCCAGGCAAAACATATACAAATTACCAGCCAGAACCAAAGCACCTGTGCCAAAGACACTTCATTGTCTATTGTTTTAAAGGAGGGGCATGTGCACGCAGAAATGTGTGTATATATGCGAAAGAAATCACAGCAACATAGAGCGAGACAGAAAGTTAAGGGCACAGCTAGAGTCAACACTGCAAGCATGATGCTGATGAAAAATTCTGCGTGTTGGTTGCAAGAGGCTTGCAACTATGAGCAAAGAAATCGTCCTTTTAAATTCCTCTTATGGTCAAAAAAAATTAACTTTAAGCCTTCTTTGTAAATATGCAGGATTTCATAAAAGATACCTGGCTTTGTAACTAAGTTTCTTTGTAACCAAAACAATGAGCAGCACCTAAAATTTTGTTAAGTCCTTAGATTAAAAAGGGATAACAATATTTCTATAGTATTACAGGGTATACTTAATAGTAGAATAGTCGAAATGATTAAATAAATCAAAATAATGAAGTCCAAATGAAATAGTTAAACATGATCAAAATGCACCATTTTGACAAATATCTTCCAAAATCAAAATTTTCAGGCTCTTCATTTAAAAAAATGAAGGTTTTTCAAATCAATTTTTCAATTTCATATTTCAGTTGATTGAAATATTGGAATTTCCTGTAGAAGGAAATTCTATTTCCTAATCAGCTCTATCAAATTGTAAGTAGTCTTTGACCTTCAACATCCCAAAGAGCTTACTTAATAAAACATAAAAAGTGATATAAAAAACTGCAATCAATCTGATTTCCTTTTATCTTGATGGTATCTCACGCCAGAACTAGTGCTCTACCTCAGAAAAAAATCATTAACATCAGCTTGCATTGCAGATCAGAGACACACTTAAGCACAGTGATAACAGTAGTTACTATATCTGAAAAAAGGTGTTTTTTCGTTATATAGTCAAAGCTTAGTGTCTTGTGCCAAGTGAAATAAAAGGCTAGTGTATGGTGTGACTCCTAATATTTTGGGATACATAATGTAAGATTTTAATCACAGGAGTATTATGTAGCCCCAAAATTTCTGACAGCATTTCTTCTCATATTAACTGCTATTGGTTTGTCAAGATACATAGCTTTCTGCCCCAGTTATCCAAGTTAAGTATCTAGCCCTAGCACTCATCTTATAAAAGCATGTCAAGCATTGACCATGCATCTCAACATTACTTTTGTGACATTTCATGTGGCAGTGATGCTGGATTGTTTCTAATCTATCTATAAAAGCATTTTAAATAGAATATTTCTCATTTTTAAAGCATACCATACACCATACAGTGAACATCTATAAACATAAAATTCAGTGGTATCTACACCCAATGTGACTGAAATAATGTTTAAAATATTTAAAATAAATGAAAATAACAGAAGAGCAATTCTGATAAATGTATTTTTATCTCATATTTTTTAATTGAATGACACCAGGATATAGAAGTTCAATTGCATTCCAAATTGCCATTGCTCTGATTTCTGGTGAACAATGGATAACATTAATGGGTTAACACTTAGATGATTTAGAAGCAAATGTGGGGAAATGTCTATTGCTGTTTTCCAGCCTGTGCATTTTACTAATCTATATTTGGCTTCTATTGCAAGATTCTCATTCCACATTGCAATGCATTTGGAAAAAGTGATTTTTTGTCACACTGCTTGCCAAGTATTTTAAACTGACACCAGCTATGACTAATGACAGTGCTGGAATGTGCTGTTCTCAGTAGAATAGAGAGGCCTGTACAGACCTAGGAGTTTCCTGGGGTCCAGCTTCTGTCTGTTCAGAGGGCTGGTGCCATACAGCAGTGAATGATGTTCAGAGTGAACCAGCTGTATTTCCTCCAGACTGGCTTTTCGACCTCGAATGCGCTGAAAGAAAACAGCAGAGGCCTACAATATTCCACTGACAATATTTAGGGGAGAAAAGTAAAGGTCCGAAATAACATTTAGCATGATTAATAATGGGCTGAAATTGCGTCATGCAGGAATGTGACACTGATTTGTTTATTAAAGTAATACTATATGAGAAACAAATGCATATTAAGTTTATCATAAATGCTTTGGCTAAATCTTAACTAATAGTTAGTATGATACAGTGTTTCACGTACCAGAAAAAGGTTCCCTTTTTCTTAATAGACTCCATTAAAAGGTAGGAAACAAAAATATATGTTTTATTGTACTCAGGCCCTCTAAAAATTCTCACCTCTTAAGACAACAGTTTAGTCACGCCTGTAAGCAGCAGATGAGTTTTAAAATAAGGATCAGTGTGTTTTGTCAGTGCTATTACCCACCGTTTAATCTTGGTGGGTAGGAGAAATAAAAGTAATACATTAACAATACATATTGTTAATACATAGCAAGAATACATTTCAAGCAAGCTCCTACTGTATTCTTTTCTCTTACATTAAAGGTTCATTCTGCCAGCAACCCAGATGCATTTTGCCCCCTCTTATTGTTTCCTTACCTATTGTAAATGGAGTTTGGCTCTTTTAAATACTTCACCAGTCTTTACCCTTCCCTCTGCAGTGTGGTTAAAAGTCAAGGATTTTTATTTCTAACTCCATTAAAGTATAGTATGTTAAACAAAACAGGGAAAGAAAAACACCTGTAAAAATGACACCTGCTTACTCAACAGATATGTTCCTTGTATGTATTTAGAACTGTGTCTGCTTACTGTGGTGACATAACTAAGTATTTACTACTTGTATACCGGTTACTGCACAGCCCATTCAGCTGTAGCAGCAAGAAGTGAATTTTATTTTTCTTCATGCATAATCCATATTATTGTTAACAAAGTTCTCCTACCACTAGCCTCATTGTGTCATTTTTTTTAGTTACTTTTCAGAGTACACCTTCAGTGTTTCTCTTCTTTTGGAGTATTTCTATTCAGTCTCCCTCCCTCCCCCCGCCCCCCCGAGATACATTTCTAGCATTTATTTTATATCATTTCTTTTAGACCACAAAGCACCAAGTCTTTCACTTTTCCAAGACACAAATTCAATAATTACATATTTTTAAAGAGATTATGAACTGCGGGAGAAAAGGAATTGCCTAGGCACAATTTATATTGAGCTAAGCAGTGGCAATTATTTCTGAATAATCAGGAAACATTTCAAAACAGTTGGATCCACTGGGTAGTGAAGTAGTTTCCCAATGGAAGTGGTGGAAGCCCTATTTTTGCATCATTTAAACCTTGACTGGATACAGCAATGGAAAATACACTTTAGGGAATGAACCATGGACTAAATGACTTAATAAACCCTTTTTAAATCTATGATTTCTCCAGGCCTCTCCCAGTCTCACATGAGAATTTACTGAAGTGCTTTCACATCCTTTTGACACACAATTGCACAATCAAAATCAGCATATTATGTTACTTCATGAAGTCAATAAAATATAATTGTTCTTCTGGGTCAGATAACGTATTTTTCTTCACAAGTGAGGTGACATTTGGTCATTCATCCTAAGAAGTGTATATGTTTCTAACTAATTGCTTCATGAGCTGCACTGATGTGCACACGGGCACATACACACCCTTTTTCATGGAATGAATGAGGGAAAGGTAGATCATCTTAGGTCAACTAAAATACATATTTTTCTAATAATATTGGGCAAAAAGAGAGAGTAAGAAAGCTATGCCAAGGTATAAATATATTATCAGAATAAGCTTGGAAGGCTTGCGTCATTTTTGTGTGGCAAAGATCCACATGTGTAGCACTAGGATTGTCATCTCAAATAATTGCTTGTAAATCCTTTTCACTGTAGGTCACATAGATTGCATCAAAATTATTTAAGAAATATTTAAGAGGGTTAGGTTTAATAAAATGCTATTGCAATCAAACTCATATAAAGTCATATGTCTCAGACTAACCAAAGCCTGTGATACTAAAGCTGGAGTGTTACTGTAGCTCTTATGGTCCAGGAAGTATATGAGAGGCAAGGATTTTTTGTGATCTCTTTTATTGGACTAAATTTGTAGTTGAAGGAGCTGTTAGACAACCTTTTGGGCATCAAATGCCCTTGTGCAGGTGATATTAAGTGAAGTTGACAATAACCAGGGTTGCAGCCTGGGTGGCTAGGTACAC
Source organism: Gavialis gangeticus (assembly GCF_001723915.1). Lineage (NCBI taxonomy): Eukaryota > Metazoa > Chordata > Crocodylia > Gavialidae > Gavialis > Gavialis gangeticus. The sequence continues at coordinate 255,156 of NW_017729005.1, read as the reverse complement.
ATGTTATATCTATCATGCTACAAGCATGCAGAAAACACTTCATCGCCTTAATAAAGCAGATGTTCATAGTTCAGTGCTTTAAAAATGGTGGATCACACTCTAAGTTAACCCTGGATGGATGTGCTATTAGACTGAAGTGCTTTTTGAACATCTGTGCCATATCCCACTGGGCATTAAGCTGGGTTGCATTCACTGGCATAACAAGGGTCCCTTGCAGGGCGGCATGCTCACTTCAGGCAGAGCTCGTCTGCTCTGTCGGAGTGCCAGACTGGCCCCACCTCCTCAGCTGTCATCAACCTGAGTCAGTGATAGCCACTCAACCCAACCCCGTGTCATCCCTCCGGCCAGCTATAAGTCACTTTGGGGCATTTGTCCCCAGGCAAGGGGGGGAGGGAAAGAGAGTTTGTGTCCCCACAGCTGCCCTAACGCCATATTCTGGCCAGAGGGGCTTTCTTCCCCCAGCCAAAACCTGCAGTGCTGCACTGCTATTTGCAGTGCTGGGAACTCTAGCAGAAGGGTGGGAGAGGTAAAAAAGGAGCCTGCCTGCTGGGTGCTCCCCCTTCCCAACTTTCCCCCTCCCAACTTCCCAACTTGGGTCTAGCTGGGGACTAGGCCAGGCCAGGGGAGTTCCTTTTCCACCACCGCCCCCTTCAGAGCTGCCGGCACAGCAAAAAGTGGCACAGCCTCACACAGCCACCCCACCTGGCTCTCTGCAGTGCACATGTATACACGTGTATGTGCATGTGCATGCATGTTTCTGTGTGTGCATGTGCATGTGCGTGCATCTCCAGCCTGGCCCAGAGTGATCCCGCCCTGCACCACTCTCCTTCTGATCTATGTCAGATCCAGGCAGGGCATGCACACTAAGCTCCTATTCATGGCTCCCAAGTGATGCTAGTGCCCAGCCTGTCCGTACTACCACTTGACAGACAGGCTCCCCGGCCTGGGTCCTGGCCCCCAGGCAGCCGCAGCCAGGCCCAGAGGTCCCTTCTAGCCCTGTTTCCCTCTGATTCTGATTCCTGTCACTGACAGAGCAGCAGGGGAGGGGAGGACTGCTCCCCCATGCTAGACAGCCAGGCAGGGATGGCTTGCCCATTTGACTGCACTGGGGAGTCTCCAGCAGCCTGAGAAGTCTGTGGGGCATGCTGGGAGGTGTGCAAGAGCACCTCCTACCTGCTGGCCTCAGGCACTACAACCTCCCCCCCACCACACCCAACAAACAGCAAATATCTGTTTGCTTTGAATGTGCTCTAACTTATAGTGCTTTGAGTAAAGCATGATCAAGCACTTTTGCCACAGGGTTTTGGCTTTTTTTTTAATACCTATACTTAGCTGGTGGTGGCAAATAATGAAGCAGAAATTTTTTTTTTTTAGTGTGTATTTGGCACTAGGTGTTTTTTAAATGTATTTACTTATATGCCAGTTGGCACCACCACCCTGAATTTGGAGGGACAAGAATTTATCCTGGACTTACTTGATGTATTTTTGTGAGTTTCTGAAATATGCAACCATGATATTTACTTAATACAAAACATAAAAAGTGAAGTAAAACCATAAAAACTATACCATGTCAAAAAAATGATAGACTGATTAACTGAAAAGATGAGAGGCTATATTGTTAAACAGAAAACTCAGGACAGCTTAAGTCCTTATAGCTACCTCCTCTTCAGTGGCACTGCACCTGTAACTCAACCTTTTGCTAACCCTTTTATGTTTTTCAAGAGTTTCATAAGTACACTCTAAATGTTATATTACAGGGTAAGAACTAATGGATCCTGTACATTGAATCTACAAGATAAATTATGTGTTAAAGCTGCATTCAGACTCTGATGGTACTTATATTCCCAGGCATTGAGCCAGTACTTGACAAGTGTATCCTACAATTATAAAAATCTATATATTTTTTTCTGTTGTATACCTTTATACCTATTTGTGTGATGAAGAAAATTAATTTATCAATGATTGTGAGAAGCAAGGATTTTTTTTGGTGATAACTTTTATTGGATCAACTGTAAAGCTGGGATAAATGTAGACAAGCTTTAAAATGAAAAGCGTCCCAACTATGCAGTTGGTCCAATAAAAATATCATCTAAAAAAAGTCCTTGCCTCTCACGTAATTCCTAGACCATCACAGCTACAACATTACCTCAAACACCACTTTACTGGTAATTGTATGCTAATTGATCTGAATGAGAAATATCATTTGATACCAGTGATATTAAGCAGTAAATTTATCCAGCTGAGATCACTTATGTTATTGACATTAAGTGGTTTGTGACTATTAAAGTGTTTTTTTAATTATCATGCATGGAAGAAAACCATTGATAACACAAGTTGTGACAATAGGCAGAGTATGATATAAAGAGGAGTGATGGATTCAACTCTAGTTGTCATGCCTTTTTGCCTCTGAAGTCAATTTCCTTGCTAGACTCTGTGGAAAGGGGGAAACATACGTAGTGTTAAAAAAATAAAACATCTAAAATTACCCAAAGTAACTTAAATATAGTAATTTTAAGTTCAACTAAGAATAATGTCATAATTTTTAGGTCCAGTATGTCAGGATTTATCAGATCTATATATAAAGTGAATGTTGAGTCATTATACAATATACCTTTTCAATTATGAAAACCTCCTGTTTCTAGCCCTCATGGAGTACAAGATAGCAGACAGTATACTGTATACATTTCTATATCTTTACATACATTTATGTATATGCATTTATTTGTTTGGGGAAGATTAAGGGGGTGATGGGAACAGATTTATCCTCCTCTTGTTATATTTTCAAAGGCTGAAATATGACCTATGTCCTTTGTAATTCTCATTGGCCCAGCAGTTATGAAAACCTTGGTAAAAATAGTAATGATAAAAGGCATAAACTTCAATGGAAAAGCTATGGCATGATAAAGCTGATGGAAAATCTAGGGTACTAGAATAACGCAGCAGAACAAATGGATTGCAATTGTATGATATTAAGGAAGATGGTGGGGTAGGGGGGATCCAGGGAAGAGTTCAGTGGTGCAGTTCCATCCCCCTGTGATTCCTGCTCCACCCAAGGTTTAAAACCAACTCCCTGGAAGCAGCTGCAGCCTTTCTATGTAGGCAGCAGTGAGGGAGTCAAATGACTTCATGGTTCATTGTATATCTTGATTCCTTCTAAACTCTTCATTCTATAGGTGTTTAAGACCCTTTCTCCTTCTTTAATGGTTTGATTTTGCACTATCAAGCTATCCTTTCTTTTGCAATTTTGCTGTCTGTTAGCCGTCCCCAATAATGTAGCTCTTATTTCACAGCCTTGAAGACCATTCTTAACTCTAGCTAAAAAAGTTAACTCAGGTGAACATCAACTCAGGTGTGGAAATTACCTACAGTGAAGCACTGCACTGTCAATATGCACAAGAAAGCTAGATTTTTTAAATGAATCTCAAAGAGATAGAGATATCGTCTAACCTTCTAAAACTTGTTTTCACGCTAAAATTTTCCAGCATTGGCTATGGACTGAATAGGAAGTTTTTTCTTTGTCCTTTTCTAGCTCATGGAAAATTGATCTGGCCTTTTAGAATAAAAAGTAAGTCAAGGAAAGGAGGGCAGGGGGAGGAAACACTTTCTTCATTAAGCAAAATAATCTTGGAAACCTACCTATGAACAGCTTAAATGTCTGATCTAAAAATTAAACTATATCATGTTGAGGTCCGTCCCTCTGACTACTCCGAGAAATGTAGTTTTGAATATATTACATTACAGCACTTCTTAAAAGGCTTGAAGTCAATGTGTCATCCCAATTACTCTCCTTGGTGCATGCCAAATCCTGGAAACAAGGCACTGAGTACTCACCCACAGATGCATCCCTAACAGCCTAAAAGCAGCACAGGGCATGCACTCAAGGCCATTCTCAGGCAAGTACAAAGCTTTATTTTCGGGAGTTGGCACATGCAGAGAAAGGGTGGAAAGCAGCAGCATGAACATATTCAAATCTTGCATGCTTAATAAGGTCCTTTCAGGCCTTAAAGGGGCATTTTGATCAAGACTAACTCAATAGTTCCACATTATTAAATTTGTTTTCTATCTTCGCTCTGCCAGAAAAGAATGACCAGCAAAAATCCTTATGTAAAGCAATAGTAAGTACGCATAACAAAGCACTCAGCAGTTAGGAAATAAGGAAGTAAAGGTCATATAGTTTGGCTTCCTTCTTCATGTTCTTTAAAGTAAATTTTGTGCAATTCTATAATTAAGGTACTGATTATAATATATTTTCTCAAATAATGGAGCACAGTAACCAGTACCATAGATACATATGCATTACATCTGGAGATGAAAATGTTTTAAATGAATGTAAACCCTGAGGCAGCAAATCATTTAAGCACATGCTTTACTAAATAGTGACAGACATAAGCACATCCTTAATGTTAAGTAAGTGCTAATGAAGCTTCACTAAGGGAAGGATGGACAGTCAGAAATAGCAAAGGTTCAGGACAAACTTCTCTGCATTGTCCAGTTAAGGCAACTCAAATTTTATTCCCTCAGATTCTACCTAAAAGACTAATTTCACACTGCAGTCACTAATATTTTGTTCATATTGGTAATTAAAGACAACATTTTCTTTCATTTAATTCAACATACATGTAAACAATATTTGAATTTCCATTTGTAAAACTTTATCAAGATTTCATAAATTCAGGGGTAGGCAACCTTTTCCAGCTGGGCTGAAATGACTCACCGCAAGTTAAAGGCAGCCAGAAGGGCAGACACTAGGACACAGCCACCACTGCTGTTTGCCTCCATGACAGGACAGGGACACAGCATCCATAAAGGTACAAGGAAGAGTGCCTATATCTGAATGCCACTGAAGCACTGTGTCCCCAGGCCACATACAACATAGCTTGCAAACCCCTGGACAAAATGTTTTTCTTTAAAACTCAAGGTTGGACCCAATTAGTTGCATGCATCTTTGTTTTCTTGCTGCAAACTCATATAATTCTTCATTTTAGTTTGGGAAATAACTAGAGATAATGTAAATTAAATGTAAATGATGAAATGTAAAAGATTAAATGTGAAAAGTTTTTGGGCCCAGTATTAGTGATAAAAACACAATGTTTCTATTCTTTACATATATTCATACCAACAAAATGTTTGAGGATCCAATTCTTCCCTTATTTACATTTATAGCAGGTCAGAAAGATTATTCATGAAATAAAGTGTTAGTAATTCAAGACAAGGCCACTAGAATCTGCTCTTAATAATATACATAATAATAATATTTCTACTTTTGACAATCTTATTATTATGATAACTGCTGTGATACTGCTTATAAACACTTTTTCTTTTTTTGATACATATCTAATTATTTTTTACATATTACTTATGGTAGCTTCACATAATCTAACAGCTCCATTCTTTGGTACATTTTCAAATACAGATCTGAATCACAACTTGGAAGGGCTCTGATCCAAAATTTGGGAACAGATCATTATCACATTGATTAAGGGTCATCTATATTTAGTTGTGATCCAATTCCAGATTCTCCCAAGATTGGGCAGGTCATAATGCAGTGTTTCAGCTCAGTTTTATCAATAATATAAAGAGCAATACAAATCTTCAGGATATGCTCTTGTAATGAGATAAGTTGTCTGCATTTCCTGGGTTCCAGGAATTATTGCACTCTTGAATTATAGAACATTCCACATTGTAGGTGTTGCCTTTCCCAGATTCCACACAACTGGTTTCACATACACTTTCTACATCAGAGAAAATGTAAAACACTGAAATACCATTTCACATGGCTTTTAGGTTATGTTCATTTTTGCTCATTGCAATTCTGAGTCAGCAAGGTAAATAAGCCCTGATTTAGCAAAGCACTTAAATGTGTACTGAACTTAAACTTACTTCTTGTGCATGCACTCCTGTCAATGGACCTACTCATGTGCTAGAAGTTACACGTGTTCTTAAAGTTCTTGCTGAATGAAAACCTATTAAAACATTTTTAAAACATGCAAGCTAAAGAAAACATAGCCTGTTAGGGTGCTGCCATCTAGTTAGATTAGTGTATACAACAAATCCATTTACAGTGCTGGTATTACCTCATAGTATAATGTATTTGGGTCCCTACATACCAGAAAATTGTTGTGAATAGTAGTGTTTCCTCAAGAATCGACATATAGTGTTAGTTCATTTGGATTTTCAAAAACTATTAGAAAATAACACAGAGTTATGCAAAAAATGCAGCATGTGAGCACAGAAAAAGGTTTGATCCTGCAGAACTTACGTATGTTGGCTTTATTTAAGTAAACAGTCTGCACTGATCTTTGCTAGGGCCTGTTCTAAAGAAACAATCAGCACCCACAACTCCCATAAACTTCAGCTGATTTAGCTGTTTTCCAGCATCTAAATTAGACAAAAACCTTAAATTCCACATTTGATTAATGGATTATGGTTTAATACTCATTTTGGAAAAGGAAATAAGAATAGAAATAAATAAAACCCATATATTGTCTGGATAAGTGAACTTCACATCTTGATTTTTTTACTCAATAGCCATCTTACCCTTGGCTGACAAAAGCACGAGAACAAACTTTATATTTTTCTTTATGTGCTTTATATGCTGCAACATGACACAGTGAAACATACAATTAGAGAGATGGTGGAAATATTAAAATAAAGCAACGTTTTTAAACTGTTGCACAATTAAAATTGCTTGCTGTTTGAAGAAACAAAAAGTAATATATTAGGAAGATTGTAATTCTATCCATCTGTCTCTTGCTGGTGTCAACTGATACCTGGATTTCATGCTGTAATTCCAGTTAGATTAATTTAATTGTTCAAAGCCCATTTCATGAGTGAAAAATGTGCATTCATAATATGCATGCACTGTAATAATGCTAACAAGGGTGACGTCATTCCAAAGGCAAAGTTTTATTGTTATACAAGAAATGTGGACTGAGGATCTATTCATTTGCAGTTTATTTAAATTAGTGAAGCTATCTCGTCTTTATTTATTACCTCACACTTGTTTAGCAGCCCAGTTTCTTGCAGCCTTGACCAGATGCTTTGTATTCTTCCAGCATGCTCAGGGTGACTGGCATAGTTGCCGCACATGCACTGGTGCTTCAGCATTAGACTGTCATACACAACACCTTCAGTACAAAGACAATACAACAAGAAACTATCAGTGAAACTGGAATACTGATTATAAAAACCCATACATAATTCTCACAGCACAACCAGATTTTATTCTATACCCACACGAACCAAAATGAAAATCTGGGATCTTGACATCCCTTAACTTTGTGGGTTGTAAAATCTGGGACTCAAGGGATGCACATACATGCCTGGCCAGTGCATAGCCTAGAGAGCACAGTTACACTTGGACATTCACCGTGCAGATGCAGGGCCAAAACACCCAGATACACAGCTAGAAAATTGTCATTTAGATGGGTAAAGGAATACAGAATTTCATATTTAGTGTTTAAAAGAAAAATTGTATTAATTTCAGTTAAGATGTTGCATGTAAATTTTAGAGTTGCAGAAGTGGGACCCAAAACTTTGCTTTCACCCAAGGAAAAAGTTATACACAGTATGAAATTTAAAATCAAAATCTTCTGTGAGATTCAGGTGCAAGTCTCCCGTTCAATTTGCTATGCTCACATATCCGAGGCTAATCATCTTACAACTGAATAATTGTCAATGTTATGTCAATTTTTGTGGCATCTCAGAAGCAAAAAATTCTAGGCAACACTGGTTACTGGACTCATTGCTAACTTTCATTTACAAGACATGAATTAAAGCCAAGGCTAAAACACTGATAAATCATTTTATTTTTACTTTGCTTTTTCCTCTATCTGCATTTCCCCCAGAAATGACTGAAGCAAAAATAATCACAACCATTTTGGAACTTCTTCATTTGGAAAAATATTGGATTTTTTCTTTCCTTACACTTGGGTGGGACTGGAATTAAAAACTTCTCCAAATGACAATATTCAATACTCAAAGCCTCTTTTGTATGCACCAACATCACTGAAGAAGCCAACGGAGTTCTGGGAAAACTTACTAGCCTGCTACTGAAGAGACAGCCAACAAAAAACACCCCACCAAAATTAAAGTCAATACGTAGCTGATAACCATCCCTATTCAGCAGTGCATTAAAACACGGTATTGAAGTGAAGCACACATTAAGCATCTTCCTGAATGGGTATATCTTGTACACAATGGACAATTCAAAGCTAAGGTTGGGAAATCAAATTATGTTGTTCTGGAAATATTAATTCTGCCATATTTAGATCTGATCTTGCTTTGGATGCTAAGAACTTGCTATTGACTTCAGGCTCCAAAACAATACAATGTCAGTAAAGTTTACATATAAGAAGGGCAAGAAAAATGCTACCTATGGGCTGCAAGGTTCTCTTTAGCATCCTTGACCTACTAGTGCATTACCACTAATTTTTTGTATTCATCTCACGGTTTGTTTTCTCTTAAAGAAAAAAAGGAAAATCTGGAGGTAATGATCTGATGTAGCTTTAAAACTCTGCTGGCATTGCCAGGATCGTTTATTATTTCCCTTCTCCTCATCAATTTACATTTTGTAGGTTACATGTTTTGCTGCATCTGGTCTAACATCTCTCCAAACTACAGTTAGTACAATATGCAGCAACATGGCAGATTAGGATGGAGGGATGGGATAGGGTGGGGTGGGGTGGTGTAGAGGTGGATTAAGATTCCTGGAGTCCCAGGGATCCCTGTGCCCAGGACAGCTGCCCCTCCCCCACATACTCCACCACCCACCTGGCAACCACCACACTGCCCAGCATGCCTGCATGCAGGTGTGGGAGCAGGGAACCCAGCCAGCAGTGCAAGGACAGCAGGATGAGCTATCCGCACCCAGCTAGGGCCACATGCAGTGGCCTCTTCATGGGGCTGGGGGGGAGGGTGTAATGGAGGTGATGCAAAAAGCAAAACCCAAGAATAGGCTCATGATAGCCTGAGAAGTTGTTAAGTGCCCTCCTTCAAATGTTAAGCTTTCTACAGCCATTAAGTCAATAAGCCAAGGGTAGACTCCTGAAACTTCAGGTACCAGCAAGCAGAGACCCCTGTGACCAGCAGCTGTCAGGTACTACTCAAAAACCATGTGGGACAGCAACCTCTGGATTGGGTAACCAAGATGATGCTGGGGGATCACACAAGTCTGCCAGAAAGGAATGAAAGGCAGTGAAGCGAGACCCTCAGTGGCACCCTATCATCCAGCACCTGACCTATTGAGACAGAAGGACAAGAAGACAACCCCCTTCTGGAAAAGACATTGCCTTGAAGGAAACTGACCATCAACAGCAGACTCCAGGGCCTCGAATAGGTAGATATACTGACACCAGTGATCTCACAATCACTACATCAGCTACTATACACTATACTACATGGGTTAGAATGACATGGGTTTGAATGAGTAAGTGCATGTGTGTGTGTGTGTGTGTGTGTGTGTGTGTGTGTGTGTGTGTGTGTGTGTGTGTGCACGCGCGCACGCGCTAAGGTGACCAGTACAACCCATAACTCAAAGTTTGCATTTATGATTTTATTGGTAACTTCACATCCCATCCAATGAACTAGAATGTATTATGATCCCGTGAGTTGGTCCTTTGTAGCTCACACTACTTTCTTATTATTTACTCAGTTCTTCTATTCCTTGTACTCTTCTTATGCATTCATTCTTTCATTTATTCATTCTTTCCAATTTCTGATCTCAAAAGTCTCCTGCAGGGGAAGAGAGAAGGGGACAAATTTTGGTCTACAGTCCCAACACCACTCTCTTCACCTCCCCCTTAATTGGTGGGATATTTCTAACATTAGCTATATATCACTCAAGATGCTGCATATCCTGGGGAGTGGGTATGGCATGCAGCATCTGCCTGCACTATTCGTTGTGTTTCTGGATTGGCAACAGGATTGAGGTGGTGTTGTGTAGATGCAGATTAAGATTCCTTGGATCCTTAAGATTCCTTAAGATCCTGGGGATCCCCATGCCCAGGACAGCTGCCCACCCCCAACCTGGTGGGGACCCCAAGCCCTCTACTCCAACCACCACCCGGCAACCCCCACACTATCTGGGGTAGAGCAGGGAGGAGAGCCGGGTGGCAGTACAGGACAGCGGGATGAGCTGCCTCCTTCTCCCTCCCCCAGGGACCAGCATGCAGTGGCCTGCCATCTAGCAGCTGCCATGGATCACAGGGGTTGGAGGGGCAGGGTGTGATGGATGGAGGTGATGCAAAAAATAAACTCCAAGCATAAGGCTTATCATAGCCTGAGAAGTTAATAATTTCCCTCTGTGACAGAGCACCTTTGGTGCCTGTTAATTTAAGGGCTAGGCCAGGGAGAGGGCAGGTGCCTGACTAGGGCGGCCATTTAATGCCCAGCTCTCTCGGCTTAGGGGAGGCAGTTTGTGACCAGTCAGCAGGGGAGAAACATCTCCCTCCTAAGCTCCTGCCCCAGGAACAACTTGGAGGTAAGGGTGAGGCTTTGGGGATAGAGGAGCCCTCAGTGGTCCTGGACATGACCTGAAACTGTACCCTCCTGGGATGAGGAGGCCTGAATGCTACTGGTATCTGAATCATGAATGCTACTGGTATCTGAAGACAGGATTCAAATTTTCCTCTAAGACATGGGAACATTGGACACAGGAAAGGACATTTTTATTGAGATGTACTGCTGCTTCTGCTGCTTCAGAAAACCCAAGAGTATCTAGTTGAAGGGACATATTCTTCTCCCCAGAGTCACATCAATTACCAAATTTGGGGTCAGAAAATATTTTTTTCCCTAGGTCAGACTGGTGGGAGTTATTGTCTTCCTCTATAGTGCTGAGTAGTCCTTGTCCTATAATCTTTTGAGTGTTTATTAACCAACTAGGTCAGTGGTCCCCAACCTTTTTCCCAGTAGGCCATATTGGCAGTCCCCAGTCAGTGTTCCTGATCCAGAACCCAGGAAGGCATGGCAGCCACCATCTGGCTATACAGGGGGCAGGCTGTCCCCAGCTCAACCCTGCAGGGAAAGGAGCTTGACCCAGCACAAAGGAGAAGGAAGAGATGTGGCCAGGCCCTACCCCAGCTTCACAGAGAGGGAAGGGGGCATGGTCCAGTGCCCTGGGGGAAGGGTGAAGGGGCATGGCCAGGCCCCAACACAGCCCCAGTGGGAGGGAAGGGGATGTGGCCTGGCCCTGCAGGGAAAGGGGGAATGGCCCAGTCCAACCTGCCCCTGTGGGGAGAGAAGGGGGCATTACCCAATACAACCTTGCCCTGCAGGGGAGAAGGGGACATAGCCAAGCCCCAACTCAGTCTAGTGGGGAGGGGAGGGGGTATGGCCCAGCTCCAATACAGAAGTGGGGGGGGGGTGTGGTCCTGCCCCATAGGGTAAGGGGTGTAACTTGGCTCCAACTAGCCATGCAGGCATCTGGGTTTGAGGATTTCTCAGGTGAGGGGTGTCTGTATTAATGGCTATTGCTCCCATGCTGCCAAATCTCCAGGTCCCAGGGGAACCCTGCACACCAGATGCGATTGCTCCTCAAGCTGCATTTGGCCCACAGGCCAGAGGTTGAGCACCCCTGAATTATGTCCCTATCATTGCAGTGGCAGGGCACTGCCAGTGCCCTTTTCTCCCCTGCTTTACCTGCAGCATACTGTAGGTTCTTCTTGGGTGTTTCAGGTAATATAGTTATGAGTGAGGGTTTGAATGATCAATTTTGAAGATTTCTCTGGTTAACAATTGCTTGTGAACTGGACTGAGTGGCCCAGGAGGCCCCTTTTAGTTCTATGTTCCCATGTTCTTATATTTCATTAGCATTTTCCATAAAATGACTTGGGGGAAGGAATAATGTCATGGTATTTGGCTGAGCTTGGATCAGGTCAATGGATCATTACCATGATTTTACGACAGACATCCACCCTAGACGTTTAAATAGTAAGATATTCACACCACGCAGTGCATAATTTATTTCTAAACAGGATTACTTGGCTTAAGAAGAGATTGAAATATATGTTTTCATTTACTGCAAGCATCTAAATTGATTTAGGATGTGCAAATAATTCAGATGTGTGGCTGCTGGTCACACAGCACATGTGTTTGGTACAATACCACAATGCAGCAGCAGAGCCCACTGCTAAAAATAGCCTGTAGGATTTCCCTAACAAGATTCAGACAATAATCTCTCCACCCCCACAAGAGAGAGAGAGAGAAGGAAAAAAAAGGAAAGACAGAGAAAGGGAGAAAGAGCAACAACTGTTTTCAATTGCAGGCTGTTGAGAGACATTAATAAAAGATGGTTATACTTTGTCCCTCCAGAACAAATGCCTACAGCCAGATTCTGATCTCATGTGATTTGTATAAGTCCATTAGGCCAGTGTAGTCATTCTGACTTTACACCACTGGTGTAGAATATACCTCTGGTTACAAAATGAAACAGTGACAACACTGAATCATGCAAAGAGATAAGGGAGGAAAGAAATTTATCTCTGAAAAGATCGTTTCTAATCAGGATGATCTAAATCTCATTCTATTCCAAAATTCTTTACTTGGACCCACTTTTGAAATGTCATCTGGAACTTGAGGTTGGGTAGGAGAACTATAATTTTTGGCTAACAATACACCTCAAGAACAATCAAATGCCATTGAGAAAAACAATACCCATAGCAAAACTAAAAGGGATCCAAACGTATTATACTGAATAAAAAAAATGTCAGCAGACTGATGCAAACAGACTAAATGAACATCAATCAGACTTAATGCTCCTCCATTTTTAACTCATTATCTTGCACTTAACTAATGTAGGACTCTCTCGCAGTCAGTATTCAGAAAACAATATATTTTGCTAAGAGTCTTCTCCCTCCCAGACCACCAAAGAATGAGATGTTCAATTCTTGTTCCCAGTGAAATCTTCTAATGTAACATTTTTCTCAAGTTAATTTTCCATGTAGATACACATTCATTTTCTTATAAACAACAAAGGAAGGTCAAAATAACAGTTTTGAGGCAGTGGTATAGTTCTAAGGCAACCTGTAGGCCTAGAATGTGGTCTATACCTTTGTGCAGGGCGCTATAAGAAGTTTCTATCCCTCTATTTCCCTCCATTCAACTCTTGTCTGGCTTGCACAAGGGCAGAATAGGATACAAAGTCCTTGACAGCAGGGGCCCCTTGGCTGTTGCTCTCTCTAGGAAAAAATTGCCCTGTCTATGCCATACCTCTCCTCTCATTGGTTTGTAAATTAAACCCTCACACGGCACATCTGAGCAGTAGACTAATTTAGTATGCAGTAAAGTGTCACCATATACACATGAATTGCAATTGGGCTGGTGTAGACAAATTTACAGTGCTGTTGTATAGTCCTGCCAGACACCGATACTATCCAAAAGCGGAGTCATTACTGCACTTTAATGGATGCATAGATAATGACATCAGGATTTGTTTACTCTGGCTCAAATTGCAACAGAGTTTATGCAAACGCATTAATTGCACATGGAGATGCACCCACAGAGTTTAAAAGCGCAGAAGTTTAAAAGCCCCAACAGACCCTGCAGAGACAGGGGAGCCAGAGGAAGACAGAGTAGGTGGGCAGCACATGAGATGTGCTGAGGCTCCTGCGGGGAAGAGAGGCGGCACAACCGGAGCAGCCCCAGCAAGCAGAGCAGGGGAAATCTTCGAGCCCCCTGCCAGAGGCAGAGCAGGGGAAACACTTCAACCCCCTGTAGGAGGCAGACCAGGGGAAGCGTTTGAGCCCCCTGTAGGAGGCTGGGGAAAAGGAGGTGGCTCCACATCCCTCTCCTCCCCAGGAGAACATTTCTTCTGAAGAAAACAGAAAAAGAAAGAGAAAAAAAATCAAAGAGATAGACAGAAGGGTGGGGCATCAAGGTTGGAAGCACAAGAACCAAGGGAGCCCACTCGGACGTGGCCCCCCCCCCACCTGAAGCAGGCTGCAGGCAAGCCCATGGGGTCAAAACCACCATTGCACAATCACCTATCCAGTTGGCAAGTGGACAGGGTGTAAGAGGTGGAGCCCCGTGGAACATCATGCTGAACAATTGTGAGTACAGCTGTTGTCAGGAAGCCCTTCCAAGAAGATCTCCACTGAACTCCCCTCTCTTGATAGCTTAACATCTAAGTCGTAGCAGGTGAGTTGAGGGAAGGGGCTACATATCCGACAGGCCATGCTACCCGTAAGGCCCCCCAGACCTCACAGTGGTGCATTGGCCAAGAACTGCTTCGGCATCAGCGGGACCAAGATCCCGACCCAGGCATATGCCAAGATGCAACCACCAGTGATAGCTCATGCCAAGTTGCTTACACAGGCCATTCAGGCCATAGGGCAAGTGCTGAAGGTGCAACAGTTGCAAGGAGCCCGCCAGCAAGGGTAGATGCAGCATAATGCTGCTCTATTCAAAAGGCCCCGAATGACAAGGGAAGATGACCCCAAAGCTTATATAGAGGCCTTCTGGATAGACTGCTATCCAGACGGGGCTGGACCATAGTCAGTGGGGCCACCAGCTAGGTGCTCTGGTGATTGACCAGGCCCAAGCCACCTACCGGGCCCCGTTGAAGGGGAAGCCCAGGATTATGAGACTGCCAAGGCGGCGATCCTCTATAGGCTGGAAATCTCCCTGGAAAGCTACAGGCAGGCATTTCAGGCCTGAAAACCAAGAGAAGCTAAGCGACCTCGTGGCTTATTAAAGTCCTTACTGGCTTCACTTAATAAGTGGTTACTGGCTGGCAAGTTTGACTGGGAGGGGGTTTGACCAGATTTTGTAGAACAGTTTCTCTGGAACTTAGAAAAAGACACCCAAAGATGAGTATGGAGACACCAACCGTGGACCAGTGAGGAGGCTCTCCACTTGGCTGAGGCCTTCGCTAACTTGGAAAGTGAAAGAGGATATGGGCGAGGCCCACGGGCCTCAAAAGAGAGCCTGACAAGCAAAGGGGACATGTGGACTTGTCTGAGAAGGTGTGCTTGAGAGGTGTGATATGTTATTGCTGTGGGTGAACAAGGCACATCTCCTGAGAATGCGGTATGGGCCTAAGTGAGTTGAGCCGCGGGCCAGGGGGATATACTCTGCCCCATGAGAAGGGCAAGGAGATGGAGAAGGGAGAGCCCATGGATTGCAGTTTTGGGTCCGCCGCTCAAGAAGGAGGGTGGAACCGCCCTGTAGTAACTGCCTGGATCGGGAGCAAGGCAGTCAGGGCAACTCTGGATACAGGGTGTTCCCAGTCCCTACTCCATGCAGACCTCACCCTGCAGACATGGGGGAAGGATGCCGGGCCCATAACGATGACCTGTATACTAGGTGGGGAGATGTGGTTTC
>NW_017729005.1:233029-234838 GCF_001723915.1 Gavialis gangeticus | reverse complement strand
TCAGGGCAACTCTGGATACAGGGTGTTCCCAGTCCCTACTCCATGCAGACCTCACCCTGCAGACATGGGGGAAGGATGCCGGGCCCATAACGATGACCTGTATACTAGGTGGGGAGATGTGGTTTCAGAGTTATCTGCCCTTCAGGGTGATGGAGTTCTGCAGCGAGCTGTGGGTCGGACTGACACCGGCCTTAGCTTGTGAGATGATCCTCGGGAGAGAATGGGGACCATTCTACACACTGCTTGAACGGGTACGACCTACAGAAGAAGAGAGAAAGCGGCTCCGGAGGGGGGAAAGCTGGGCTGGTGAAAGCCCATCTCACCCCAGCGGAGTGACATCAGGCAGCATTAACTTGGAGCAGCTAGAGAGTGCAGCCCAGTTCCATCAGGCCCAACAAGAAGACCTGGAACTCCAGCGACTGTAGACCGAAGACACTGGAGAAGGAACATCATGGAGTCATTACGGTTTTAAGGTAATTGGGGGTTTGCTGTATCGGGTCCAACGGGGTGAGGAGGGCACCTCGAAAGGGAGGCAGTTAGTGGTCTCTGACGCGCCGTGTGGAGATTGGCTCATGATTCCCCAATGGGCGGTCATTTGGGACGCACTAAGACACGGGCTAGGCTGGTCCAAGAATTCTTTTGGCCCTATATGCAAGAGGACATGGAAAGATGGGGGGGCTGCTTGCTCAGAGTGCCAAAGGGCTGAAGAGTGGAGGCCACCTAGGGCACCATTGCACCCCATACCAATAATAAAGACACCATTTTCCCGAATCACGTTGGACATAGTAGGCCCACTCTCGAAGTCGCATAACGGCTATCAATATATTTTGGTCTTGGTGGATTATCCCACCCACTTCCCAGAGGCTGTTCCTTTGAGGTCTATTACAGCAATGTGAGTAGTGGAAGAATTACTCAAATGGATAGCGTGGGTGGGCATACCGTGGGAAATACGGACCAGGGGACAAATTTTATATCTGGCGTGATGAAGGCCCTGTGTAAAACCCTTGGCATCACCCAATTGAAGACATCAGTACATCATCCACAGATGAACGGTCTAGTGGAGAGGTTGAATGGGACGATCAAGCGGTTGCTCAGGCAGTGCTCACAGGAAGACCCCCGGAGGTGGGATACCATCTCAACGCCATTGTTCTTTGCCCTGAGGGATGCCCCCAAGAATCAACACAGTACTCCCCATTCCAGTTAGTATACAGCCACAGGGGGCTGCTACAGATCATTAGGGAAGAATGGGAACGGCCAATGGGGTTAGGAGTATCTGTGGAAAGATACCGCCAAGAATTACAGGACCGGATCACTAAGGCCCAAAGGATTGCCGGCCAAAATTTGAGGACCACGCAGAAGCAACAGGAAATTTACTATAATAAGAGGACAAGAATCCGAACCTTCCAACCCAGAGACATGGTTCTGGTGTCGCTTCCTACCTCTTCAAGCAAACAGCTCGCAATGTGGCAAGGCCTGTTTACAGTCACGCGACAAGTGGAGCCGGTCGATTATGAATTACTCAAGCCGGGCCACCGCCGGGAATGCCAAATTTACCATGTGAACCTGCTGAAAGAGTGGAAAACCCCACAGGGGTGGATGCACAAGAAAAGAAGATGGGAGGATCTAGGACCGCTCTGCCCACGGTTAAGCAAATCCACAGGGGAAGAGTCCGTGCAAATGGGCAAAGAACTGGATAGCCAGCAACAACAGGAGCTGTTAGCCTTGATAGAGGACTTCTGGGTGGTGTTCCAAGAAACCCCAGGGCAAGTGACAAGGATTGAACATAAGGTCAGAACCCCCCCCCCCCCC
>NW_017729005.1:175399-232827 GCF_001723915.1 Gavialis gangeticus | reverse complement strand
CCCCCCCCGCCCGGTGCACTGGTTAGGGAAAGGTGGTGGCTGATACCCCAGCGTTGGCACCAGGAAATACGTCAGGAGATAAAGAAGATGCAGGCTCAGGGAATTATTCAACCTTCCTGTAGCCCCTTTGTGTCAGTGGCCAAACCCAACGGGTCACTGCGCCTGTGTATAGATTTTAGAAAGCTAAATGCCCTGATGGCCTTTGATGCATTCCCTATGCCACATAATACCCAACTCATCAAGAGGATTGGCGAAGCGCAGTACATATCTATGCTCGACCTGGCCAAAGGGTATTGCCAGATCCCTATGAGCCCTATGGATTGTGCCAAGACCACTTTTGGCACCCCTTGGGGCTTAGTCAAGTTCATACGGATGCCCTTTGGCCTCAATGGTACAGCCGCCACCATCCAGAGGCTGATGGATACCTTGCTGGCACTGCACGCATCGTATGCAGCAGCATATATCAATGATACAATTATATTTACTCCCAATTGGCACCAAAACCTCAAAGCCCTGAGAGCTGTCCTGGAAGAACTCTGAGCAGCAGGACTAACCGCCAACCCCAAGAAATGCAAGCTAGCGGGACAAAAGACAGCATACCTAGGGTTTTGGGTAAGCCGGGGAACAATAGGTCCTCTGACCGATAAGAGTGAAGCCATAAAACAATTCCAGGAACCGCGTACCCGCAAACAACTACGGTCCTTCTTGGGGTTCATTAATTATTATTGATGGTTTCTACCGCATTTTGCAATTCATAATTCATAATCTCCGCACCCCTCACAGATGCGTTGGCCAGAGCCCCCACAGCATCACTGAAATGGACACCAGATATGAGGAGGAGCTTCAAAGATTTGAAGGAGGCAATGTGCCATGATGTCATTATGCACACCCCTAATTTTGATGCCCCTTTTATTTTACAGACAGATGCAACAGGCCGTGCCCTGGGGGCGGTATTACTGAAGAAATGTGAGGAAGAAGAGCACCTGATCACCTTCACCAGTCGGAAGCTCAGTCGTACTGAGACCAGGTATGTTATGGTTGAGAAGGAGTGCCTGGCAATACACTGGGCAATAGAGTACTTCAAGTACTACCTAATGGGAAGAGAATTCGTAATAGTGACGAATCACGCCCCACTACAATGGTTAACTCAAAAACAACGTGTAAACGCCCGAATCTCTTGCTGGGCCTTGGCGTTACAGCCTTTCAAGTTTACAGTTATACACTGCCCGGCCAAAGATAATTTTGTGGCTGATTTTCTGTCCAGACTGGGAAGTCCAGACCAGTCAGAAGAGGGGCCATGCCACATTCATGAAGAAGAACATCAGGCTGTACAAAACGCCGCGCACAGAGTCCAGACACCACAAGGCAACTTAAGGGGGGAGGTCTGTGGTGGCGACACACCCCCACAGGCTTTCAAAGGGGTGGAAGCAAGCTCTGTGGGTCCCAAAACCCTGGAACAGACCCCCCGTGGGAAAAACTTACCTCCTGCCAGCCCGGCAGCACAGGAACCAGGACCGCAGCCACAGCCATGCGACCCAGCGTTATGCTGGCTGTTTAATCAGCTGTTGCCTGTGTGGGGGAACAGCTGGACCAATCTCGGTGGCCGGCACGGCTGCCGCATGGAAGTTTAAAAGCCCCAACAGACCCTGTGGGGAGGGGGGAGCCAGAGGAAGAGAGAGTAGGTGGGCAGCACATGAGATGTGCTGAGGCTCCTGTGGGGAAGAGAGGCGGCACAACCGGAGCAGCCCCAGCAAGCAGAGCAGGGGAAATCTTCGAGCCCTCTGCCAGAGGCAGAGCAGGGGAAACACTTCAACCCCCTGTAGGAGGCAGACCAGGGGAAGCACTGCAGCTCCCTGCGGAAGACAGACCAGGGAAAGCGTTCAAGCTCCCTGTAAGAGGTAGAGCAGGGGAAGCATTTGAGCCCCCTGTAGGAGGCTGGGGGAAAGGAGGCAGCTCCACATCCCTCTCCTCCCCAGGAGAACATTTCTTCTGAAGAAAACAGAAAAAGAAAGAGAAAAAAAATCAAAGAGAGAGAGAGAGGGAAGGGTGGGGCATCAAGGTCGGAAGCACAACAGCTGACGGAGCCCACTTGGACATGGGTCCCCCCCGCACCTGAAGCAGGCTGCGGGCAAGCCTGCGGGGTCAAAACCACCATCACACAATCACCTATTGGGTTGGTGAGTGGGTGGGGTGTAGGGGAGGAGGAGCCCCGTGGAACGTCACGCCAAACAATCGTGAGTACAGCCATTGTCAGGAAGCCCTTCCAAGAAGATCTCCACTGAACCCCCCTTTCTTGATAACTTAACATCAAAGTTGTAGCGGATGAGTTGAGGGGAGGGGCTACTTACCTGACAGGCTGTGCTACCCATAAGGCCCCCCAGACCTCACAAGCACCTTCAACTTGCAAAACTAGATCCTTTCTAAATAAAGACAAGAATTTACATTCTCATCAGTTTCACACTTGCGTAATTCAGAGCATGACTATACAGCACAAATGCAGTGATTGTAGAAGTACCCAGTGTAGAGCTATTCATAGGCTAGTATACCCTACTAATACCCTAAATAGGTTGGGAGAGTGCTGCACTAACGTGCCTAGACTGCATCCTCTACCTGAACTAATTTGTTCAGATCAAGTTCAGGTATCCCTAAACTTTACTGCATTGTACTATCTAGGCATATCCTCAAATGACAGCAATTCAGAACTGCTGACCTATGGTGCTCTAAAAGGAAAATTGGGTCTATTTTTTCTATTAAAGTTTGGAAAGTAAAAAATCATTTCTATAAATTCCAAAGAACATTGCAATGGATGAAATATTCAGAAACCATATGGTCAGTTTATATAAGACATTGGGAAAAAAAACCTTTGTAGGGTGGGAATGAAAAACAAGGTGCAACAGAAAAACATCTGAAGAAAGTAACATCAAATTCTGAGAGAGGGTCTTGGTGAAGCCTGGACATAATAAATCATATTCTCTCTTAATATATCTGTATACAGTACATGCATTCCACACATACATGCTATATTAACAGAACCTCAAGATTACCAAGGTGCACACTCACAAGTTTGAAAATATCAGAATTTGCCAATGCCTCACCTCTGTGTATATGTATTGCATGAATTTTCACATGCAAACCAAGAGCTCCCCAGAGTGTCTTGGCCCAGCCAGTCCTAGTCTTCTTCAAGTTTCTTATGTCTAGCCAATCTACACACAACTTCATCTCTTTGTTCTATCCATCATGTTTTCCCATCAGTCCTACAGGCATTTTTCCAGCTCCCCATCAGGTATGTCTTAGTATGTATTCATGCTGCGCACATCTCAGTCCAGATCCTATAAATTCAGGATCTAACTCTGTTCATATGCTTAGCACTGTCAAGTTTCTTGTTTCTTTTGTGACATCCTTCAAGCTTTTTAGTCTTTAAGAGTGAAAATCTTAAACTTACGGTATCATTAGAGGAGAAATTTTATTACCTTGTAATTTTGTCTCTTGAACAATGTCACCTTCAGGGATCCTGGTTTTCTCTGACAAAAAAATCCCAAATTTTCTAATTTATACACCCCCCCTCCAAAATCCACATTTTTCTGTGATTAAAATAAACATATATTTGTTTTAAAAAAACCCAAAATTAATATTTTCCCATGATTAAAATATACATATGAGCTGCTCCTTGAACATCTAGAATAGTTGATTTCTAACTAGAAAAAATCTCTCCATCCACACATTTCACATATAACTAGATGATGCAACCTACTAGCTGGTGTCCTTTTTGTGGCTTGCATTGCCATGGCTTTAGTGGTAAAGGGAAGGACAACCCCTGCAATACTGAATGCCATTCCCACTGGAATCAAATGAAGATGCTGAATATTCTATTCCAACTTTGCAACTTACCGGTGGTCTCTTTTTGGCAGTCCCGTTGCAAAAAGAGCACAGAGAAAGGAGGCAGAGGATAGGGAAATAAAGTAAAAATTATAAATGACTTAAAGGCACCAAGAATGCACCTGTTGCTATTCTGCTGTAGTAAGTCAATGATAATAATTTATGACTGTGTGAATATTTAACCCTGTGATTTATCAGCTACACTGGATGACTTACTGCCAATACACCATCATGAAACTCACTAAGATTGAGGCTAAAAATGAATGTGTTGCTACAAAAGGTATTCAAGGCATTTAAATCAGTTGATCCTACATGAACAGTGCATTTACTCTGCTTATTAAAAGTGGTCTTAAGGGAGTCCTACCAGTCATGTAGACATGCTGGATGGGCTGGTCCATTGCTGGGTGAGGTAATGTGGAAGCAGCAGGGGAAGACTGGGTCCTGGAAACAGGCCGATGTTTATCTAATCCTGTCATGCCAACTGTAGCCATCTGAGCCTGGTACATTTGCAACTGGTGGATACGCTGATGCTCCAGGAGCTGCTGTTGCCAAGAAAACAGCACAGTAGAAAGAAATGTGAGAAGGGATCAAGTAAGACACTGAGAGAAACTTGTCAACAAATTAAGTTCATTAGGTCAGGACTGCAATAAACAGTGTGAACCCCCGCCTCTCACCCCACCCACCTAAGACCTCGTCAATAAATCCATTCAACAGATGTTTCCACACTGACACTGTGGGGATGCCTGCATGTCTGAATATTAGATGGCAGGAAACCTGTCAGTTCTTAGTACTGGAAATACAGACAGCTTTATCCACAGAGTAATATTTGACTGAAGACTTTCTAACTTGTTGATACTATAATATGAAGCCATTATTTACTAAAGGGAGGAGAGAAATGTCTTAGTAAATCAAACAAAGAAGAGGATCTTAATTTGCTGAATTTTATAGCCAACTTTTTACAGAGGAAAATTTAGGAACAAAGCTATTGCCATACTGGTTCACAGCAAAGGGCATCCGGGCCAGTGTCACTGTTGCTGACATGGACCAATACTAGATGGTGGTAGAGCGCTGCAGTAGGCCGAGAAGATCAGGGAGGATGGGGGAAAGCAGATTTAGCCCTTTGGGTTTTGTTAACAAGCATCAAAAATGGAAATACTTCAACATGTTTTAGGCTCGTATTCTGGCCCGACTGAAGCCAACGGGTGGTTGCCATTCAATTTCATAAACCCATGATTTTATCCCAAGTACCTGATGTTTTACACCTATTTCTAGGCCTAGAAATAAATGCAGATGCAAAACTGGGAAGCAAAACAGAAACCTTTAAAAAAATACTTAGTTTTATAAATAAATTGAAAATCCAGCCTCCATTTGTAGAGCTATAAGCTGCATTTTTTCACCAGGACTTCATCGTTACTCCATTTATTTCAAACTAAGCAAGATTTAATACTGCTGTATGTTGTTATTCAGGAGACAAAGGTGTGACAGCAAGTTCAGACTGCCAAGGGCCTGAATTGCAGTAGAAGATATTTTTCAGTGCTGAGAGAGGTGAAGTAGAGTTCAGCTTGTGCGCAAAAGCAGGTGGAAGCACAATACGTCCCTTAGCTAGCAGCAGTACAAAGATCCTGTGAAGTGTGAGGCTGTCCTCTGGGAGAATGAAATAAGGCTCCACTAAGGGAGAAGTGCTTCAAAAGAAGAATGTTCAGTAATGAAAGATGAAATGTGAATAAATGCTTTAAAAGTCACAAAGCCCCCAAACCCACATTAATACCTAGAATCACCACTTCAAGTCAGAGGGCATGGGATCAAGCAAGGCTTTGATAGGATACATTGCTGAGTTTCTTGCCATTAAATGACTAAAAATAGAAAGAAAACATGAATAAGCAGGAAGAGGTTTTCCATAAAGATGCTTGATTTAAGATGGTGAACCAATTTCTTTTTTTTCTTTTTTGTTTGTGGTGAGCTAGGAGACATTACAAATTCTAAGAGTTATTTGGGAATACTTTAGTAAATCAATGTACCCACTTTCCTTAGAACATACCACAGTGGAATCCTTGCTAAAATGCTTGACACTACTCTGGCCTTATACAGCTATAATTGTTTAATGTACCAACGAGGATATCTGTTTTGCTTCAAGTTGTCGGCAGCCAGGGCTTTGAACAGTGACACTGGGCATCAGCTAAAACAGTCTGACAGTAAAAGAAGAGAGAGATGCCTAACTGCTCTGCAGAAGCATGCCAGAAATGACACAAACTCATTTGTGGGCATTTAGGGCTCCTATAGATGTGCAGCAAGGCTGCTCTGACGCCCTGTAATTACAGCACTTCAGAGCAGACTCAATTAATCAAGTCTGCCGGAGCATGGTAATTACCACACTCCAGCAGACTCCAGTGTCACATGTATCAGCATCCCCTCACTGAAAATGGTGGCGGGGGCGCTTTCACTACAGCTCATTCGACTAGCTTTATTTCAAGCATCCCTGCTGCCATTTTTCAGCATGGGGATGTTGATACATGTGGTGCTCTGAGCTGCTCTAATTTAAGTGCCTCTTCGGGATGCTCTAATTAAAGCACCCAACCCCACCCCCACTCCCAGAGCATATCTATAAATGCCCTTAATGTTCATTCTCTCTAAAGCTGATTTAGCTCATGCACAGTAGTAAAGTCAGGAATACATGTCTGATGAGATTGGGTTTTTGGTTGTAGCCATGTTGGTCTAAGGACATAGGCAGGCTAAGTTCTTTGAGTGCATGTGATCTCTTTTATTAGACGAACTGAGTAGTTGGAAAAAAGTTATTAGTAAGCTTTTGGTTGCAGTCACCCTTCTTCAAGCATGGGGAGTCTCTGCTGATCTCTGAGACCAGCAGAAACTCCCTATGCCTGAAGAAGGGTGACTGTGCTCTCTTTTTTCAACTACTCAGTTGGTCCAATAAAAGATATCTACTCAAAGAACCTTACCTGCATATGTACAATGAGGTATATTTTTGTTGTTTGTGGCACCATTATTCCCTGAACCATGATGGTAAGCAGAGCAAGCAGCAGAATTAAATGGAGTTCTAGGCAGATGGCCTGAGGTGCAGTCCTCTCTTATTTCTCTGCACCAGTTCCAGCCTGGCTACAAAATTTCCCCAAGTATGTTTAACATATACTTGAAAAAGCCATGAATATAGTAGAGAGCCAGCCCATCCCCTCAAAAAAATCAGAAGGGTAGCTAGGTTACAAATCTGGTAGGCACTATGTTCTTCTTCTGAAGATTTAATGAGAATTAACAGAAGGCAACGCAGTGGGGCACAGCATGGAGTAAGTGGAAAGACGACTGAAAAGAGTGTCATAGGCTTTCAGGAAGAGGATACTGTTCAAAATATAGATTGTGGGCCACTTCCAGAAATTTTTACTCAGTTTTAATTCCTTCCTTACACAGGCAAGCCTGTGGGTGTTAAGAAACTCAGGCATTTCTGTGACCAGCATCCAGGTAACAGATAAGATGGATACAGTTCTCACATTTCATAGACACATGCTGTGTCATATAGCAGTATTCTCTCTCTGCTACTAATTAACATAAACAAGCAATTTAGTGCAGATATGTCTTTTCTTCAGTTTAGGCATCAGCTCTCTTGCACATTGTCAGGGAGCAAGTTTGCTGGTGCTCTCCCCAGATTTCAAGGTAGTGTAGGTGGGAGGAATGATCTTACTGGTGAGTTAGGAGGTCTTGAGTTTTAATTCTGGCTGTGCCACTGATTTGCTGTGTGGCCTTGTCCAAATTCTTTCATCTCCCTTTCTCTCTCAGCTTCCTTACCCTGACAGGACAATTGCATTAAGAAGATACTATATGTACAGTGGTTTCAAAAAGAAAAAGGGACTATAATTGCTATCGTCTGAGTGCTACATACTTTTATTGGGTGTGGAGGGACACCTAGTTATTTTTTATTACCATATCCTCCAAAATAGCAAGGCTTAGTATTCTAGATTGAAATGCCTTTGAGCAAGCACATTTTATGACACAGTACTAACAATAAATACTATTATGATTTTAGAAAAAAATCTGCACAGGAGTCCCTTTTGCAGGTTATTAAGACATCCTCCTAACAAGTTTTCCATTGTTTATACTGACTGGTTTGAATTCTATTCAGAGCCTCTAGAAAATGAGTATTCATTCTTTAGAATAGCCTTTCATGCAATTTATTTTCAGGATTGAATATTGCTGCAGGTCTTTGCAAGTGATGTTCTGTTGTAGTACAAGAATGATGTAGAAGTCTAATTTTTGAAGTCTGTGTTATTAATTAGGTTGTTCAGGTTTCAAATCTAAGTGAGTTTATCCTGTTCCCATATAGCTATGGTTTCCTGGATGAAGTCAGGAGCAAAGTCTGATTTACTGGATGTGTGTATTAAAATAGTTTGAAGTGGTAGTTTGTTTAAAGGGGCTTAACCTGAGGGTAGATTATTTCTTCAAGATATGAAAAATATCCTTGGCTATAAAACTTGAGATTTTAGGAACTTAAGTGGCTTCTCTTTTCACAGTTTCATAGTTATTAGGGCCTGAAAGGGACATTACAGATCACTGGGTCCACCCCCTGCACTTGGGCAGGAAAGACTGCTGGGATCAGATGACCCCAGCAAGATGGGCATCAAGATGCTTTTTAAAGATCGCCAGAGTGGGTGACGGTTTACCAGTATATTTCATTAGATTTAAGCCAGAGATTTAAGTTCCTGTATTAGGTTGCTTGTTAAGATCCACAGCCACCCCACTCCCTTTATTTCTCTTCCTTTTTTCCTTAAATAGCAGAATATCACACGTGTGTGTGTGTACACATACATACACACACATTTATATACATATACACGCATGTATGTATATATGTATGTCCTATGTCTGTGAAAAAAATGTCACACTGGCAAGAGATTTAACTGCTGATGTAAAGAGTAACAGGGATAATTAGCACCCTGATTC
The DNA here is from genome assembly GCF_001723915.1 of Gavialis gangeticus. Lineage (NCBI taxonomy): Eukaryota > Metazoa > Chordata > Crocodylia > Gavialidae > Gavialis > Gavialis gangeticus. The sequence goes on along the minus strand of NW_017729005.1, from coordinate 224,007 downwards.
TCCAAAATGTCCACCTGGTCTCTGGAACAGATTTACTCCACACAACAAAGTCATCTTTGAGCCGAAGCAGTGCATGTCTGTGTGTCCAGTGACATGACAAGAGCTCTGTTTGCACATCTGCTGAGTTAGTGATTTGTCTGAATATGTTTGGAGCATTTCTTAGGGAATCTGAGCCTGGTCTTCCCTGCATGAAGCCTGTTTGTTCCAGGTGTATGAGATTAGTTCATTAGTAGAGTCAGACAATTAGGGAATGCTCCAACAACTACTGAAGTCAGTAGAAAACATTTGCGGGGCATTTGATCGGGTGCTTGGTGGTGATTATTTTGATGAGGACTTCAGAATCAGTATCCAAAGGGAAGATGGATCTTTTGGAGATGTAAATTAAACTCTAGTTGCCCTTTTGGTAATTGCTCTTTGCTGGAAGCTGGTCTCAATTTAGACTTGATTTTAATCCTCTTTTTATGTAGCACAAAGTAGAAATGTGGTTCATACCCAGAAAAGCCTAATGTTTTGTGTATTTTAAGGAATTTAATTAGAACTATTTCCTCGGTTTTCAGTCACCCTGAAAGCTGCTGCCTAATATATTCTGCAAGATCAGTCAATTTGGTTGTTGTCAGGAAGTTATAATTTACATGATGAGATTGAGGGTTTCTCCTGCCCACTCTAAAGCTACTAAAGTGCTGTTCCATGCTGTGTTGGTTCTCTGTATGCAGCATAGAAAAGTTGGGGATTGCTCAGAAGACTTATTTTTTCCAGCAGCGTTACCTCTTCCGTAACCGTTTCCTTGTCGCTGTGTTGTTCATCTGCTCGTTTTCTTTTAGCACCCCCGCATGCTCTTTTTCTAAGTATGCAGTTTCTCTGCAGAACTTCTCCCACAAGTGTTGGTAAATATTTTGCTCCCTGAGGCCGTCATTCTAGCTTTCCTGCAGGATAGCTTTGCTGTTTTCTTTTATTGCTAGCTATGAACAGTTCAAAATTTGTGTTTCTTATGAGACTTCCTATGCCAGCAGAAACGCCCTATGTTTGAAGAAGGGTGACTGCACCCGAAAACTTACTAAGAACTTTTTTCCAACTACTCAGTTGGTCTAATAAAAGAAATCACATGTGCTCAAAGAACCTTGCCTGCCTGTTTCTTATGAGTGAATTCAGTGTCTAATGAAGCAGTATCATAAGAGTTGAAAGGGTCACTATGATTGCAATTATGGGTCATAATCATAACATCTATAGCACCTTCTACAGATGTCCTTGTAACACGTTCTTTGAGTCTGAAATGAGTGAAAAATGTCTTACCATTTATCAATAATTCATAAATTTAAGTGTACCTTAAATGCTTCTGTATTGCCAGCCTTACAAATACAAAAATCAGGAGACAGATGGGTATACAAATCTTGGGAAAATTATTATTTTAATTATTTGGGGGGGTCTATTTCTTTCTCTCTCTTAAGACTTGTCAGTAGGAACCACCTTTGAGTGCATGCATGTTTCAAGAAGCAAACATGAAATGTACAACCATTCTCTTACTTGTGACTGATAGGATCTGGCTAGCTTCCAGACACTATCTTAGCTTTGTCTCTGACGCATGCTTTTCCCTTCCATACTCACCATGCTCTTCACTTCTTTTTGCCAGTGCATCTCTATATGGATCTACCTGACCCCCAAGTCAGCTCTGCCCTTCCCATAGCAGCTGCTTCCCCAAACATACCCTAAGCACAATGGCCAGTGCTGGTGGCAGCTGCAACCCAACACCTGTAGCTCAGGTGCCAACAGCAATATTTTGGGTGCATCAACACATGTGCTTTACTGTGGAGTTGACTAATTAGCTCCACAGTAAAGTGTCACAATCTACATGTGTGCCAGTATTAGGGTGCAGTAAATTAACTCCATCATAGGATAGTACTGTCAGAGACAGTACTATCCTATGACCAAGTACTTAACTGCAATGAAACACACATGTAGATGGTGACTGGGGCTGGCTGGGGCATGAGGGTGTCAAAGTGCAGGGGCTGCCTAGCCTGGCACTTTACCACCCTTGTACCCCAGCCAGCTCTGATGCTGCCACCTGGAGCCTGGGGATAACACCCCAGGCCCCCTGCCAGGCCCAGGCTGCTCCACCCTAGCTCAAAGTGCTGCATTCCTAGGTGCATGTGTAGATGCCGGGAGCAGCTGTCTCTGGTGCAAACTGCGCCAAAGTTTTTATTTTTGCCTTAATAGCATGTGTAGATGCACTCATAGTGGCTGAATTCCTAACTGCAGCATCAGTTCCAGGCCAACCAGAAATCCAGAGGTTCTTGCAACAGAAGCAACCAAAGAAAAGAAGCAACCAAAAATGCTTTGTGGGACTCAAAATATTGTGAGAATATGCAACACTGCCATTTAGGAAGAAGGATCACCTTCTTCAAGTGGTAAAATGATAAGGGGGGTGTATTTAGGACACCAGCAAGGTTCATTCTGATGCAAACTATGCAGTGGTGACCCAAGACTAACCCTTGTTTTGAGTGCTGGTTTCTCTCCAGACAAGTTGTCTACTCCAGTTCCTTCATCAGATTGTTGGGTGTTTTTGAGGCTTCATCTTGCAAGCATTTCCTGGCAGATCTATCCATTTCCAGTTCAAGACAAACTTCTGGGTACAGCTGAGTTTAAGAATATTTTGAGAAGTCTCTTTGAAAACAGTCCTAGGAATTGCTGTGCGGTGCATGTATATTTAGCAAGAAGAGAACTTGCTATCTCCACATTGACTAAATACTAAGATTCTTGTGCCAAAGTTTGAGTGAGTGATGGGTCAAATGAAGGGATATATTTTTATGAATGAACGACAATAACTTATTCATGCTTTTATATTCCAGGTGATAGGAACAGGACATTTATCCAACCCATCTCCTTTCTGAGATGCTTTTCTGTAATATGGCAACAGAACGATTACGATCTTTCATGATCTTTTATGATTTAATTAGAAGTAATGGGCACCCGGCTAGAAAGCACTGAACTAGGAGTCAGTAGGCTGGGTTCTAGTTGAACCTCTGTCTAACTAGCTGGGTAGTGATGAACACATCAATTCACTTCTCTTATCTTCATTTTGCCTCTAGGTAAACTAGGCCTAATTACATCAAGTTTGAGGCCCACTGATAAAAACCACTGTAAACAAATCTTAGGAATATTTATCTACTTTTGTTGGGGTTACTCTCTCACGTATACAAAGGAAAGATGGACCAGAACCAAACTGCTGGATCTGTACAACTCTGAACTTTGACTGAAGTTAGGGGGAGAGAGCTGGGCTGCAAGTCTGGACTTAGATCCAATTTCACAATTGAGTTCTGGCACTATTATCAGACAAACAAAACTCACAATCCAGACACCCTTCAACATGACCGTTTTTCTTTTCTCCATGAACAGCCTACACTCAGGAACAGATCAAGACTAGGTCTAGAGAAATTACTTCTTTTTATCATCATACACAACAGTATGCACAAATAGCCTACAAGTCACAATTATATCATAAATGGAAACAAGTGTGGGCTGCCTTAAAAAAATCAAGAGCTTGAGGTGAAATTTTAAATTATCCTGTCATTAAAAGAAAACATAAAACTGTGAAACGCTAGCCATTCTCAGCAAAACCAAATATAAACCCACACATTTTCAGCATCATCATTTTCGATAAAACCTCAAAAATTCCATGTCACCATTTAAAATCTAGAGCAAGCCACAATTTCAGAGTCATCTTTTAAAGATAAGAAAATAAATAACATGTACAAGGATGGAATGAGCATAACTGGAACTGTGACCTGAAGTGTGGGAAAGTGGAACTGCAGTAGCCAGGAGGGGAGAGAAAAGAGAAGCCTGGTACCCTAATCTGGAGAAATCAGGCCACAGTGAATAGAAAGGTAGCAAAACAGGACTTTCTAGTACTTTTATCCTGGAGAGGCAGCTCCAGATGAAAATTGAGAAAACACAACTGAGGTTGTGATTGCAAGTGTAAAGAAAAGACAGCAGGAGGATGAGGAAGGTGTAGGAGCAAGAGAGTTCCTAGGGCTGGAGACAGGTATGCATGGATGGAGAAGCATGGGAAGCAATATATAGGAGTCACCATGAAGAGGGACAGAAAAATATAACGTTCTGCTACAACCAGGCTCCAAACTACCTAGCTGTTGTTTTTGTTTGCTAATTTTTGGTCCTGATGGACCTGCCTTCCCAATTACTGTTACTTACAAGTATTTGACTCTTGCCAGAAAGCTGGCTTCACAGAAGCTAAACATACACCAGACACACCTGGGTAAATTCTGTACTTCATCTGGCTGAACTTTGTCCACACTATCTGAGGTCAAAAAAAAAAGCTGGAAATCTCATGAGTAAAGTGATACTTTACATAACTTCTGTTAGAAATACAACAGGGCCTTCTCTTGGTAAAAAAGGAATAGCACAGAGAAGTGCAAAAATGAACATTAATGGTAAATCATTTTTTCCACTTTTTTTTCTATAAGCAATTCAAATTTAAAGCAAAAAATGTTTATTTAAAGGAGAAGGATATGCCCAAACATTCATTACAATTAATATTGTCACATAGCCCCAGCACCATTAAAACATTCATTCAGCCAGGAATTTGGATGATTAAAAAAAAAGTTCCTCCCCACTCTTTCAACATTCTGGGAAGTAAACCCTCAAATCTCTCCAAATATCCTGTCACATCTGTAAGAGTCAGTTAATTTATATGGATCACCAAAATTATAATGTGTTTTCTTTTTTCTGCTGTTCATTTTTGGTGTCGGTTATGTTCTCATGCTGAAAAGATTCAAATGTACTTTGTTTAGTAAATCAAGTGTGCTAGAAACACTATGGTTTATGGTCTTCTGGTTAATTTTATTTTTTGGTCTTGGATAGGTTTAATTCTACTGATTCAAGCATTCCTTGTAGTATAAATGGGAGAAGACTCAGGCCCAGGACATGAAAAAAATATCAGGAACTCCTTGTTCTACATATAACTAAACAAACCAAAGTATCTATAGCCAGAACCTTAATTATCTTAATTATCTTAATTATCAACAGGGCAGACCCTACAGTGAGAGACTGCAGGACCTGAACCTATTCAGCCTCCACAAGAGAAGGCTGAGGGGGGACCTGGTGACCGTCTATAGACTCACTAGGGGGGACCAGAAGGGTTTGGGGGAGATGCTGTTTCCCTTAGCGCCCGCTGGCATAACAAGGAATAATGGGCACAAGTTGATGGAGAGGAGGTATAGATTGGACATCCGCAAAAACTACTTCACAGTTAGGGCGGCTAGGAGCTGGAACCAACTTCCAAGGGAAGTGGTGCTGGCCCCTACCCTGGGGGTCTTTAAGAAGAGGCTGGATGCCTACCTGGCTGGACTCATTTGAGTCCCGTTTCTCTTTTTGGGGTTTTTTGTTGTTCTCCCACCCTGGCGGGGGGTCGGGCTAGAAGATCTACTAGGTCCCTTCCGACCCTTAATCTATGAATCTATGAATCTATGAATCTTAGGATAGATGTAAGCCCCCATGCAAATGCCATTCTCTGTTCTGTGTTGTCCTAGAGCTGCATCTTTTTGCAAGCAGCCTCAGCTCAGGGAATTCTGGAGAGAAAAGGAAGGCATGGTGGCCAAGCAGCTCCAAGCTTTTATACCTCAGCCAAGCTTTTACATCTCAGCAGCTCTATAATAGCCTATTGCAACTTGAGCAAAAAGTTCAAGCAGCCATTAGTACTTCCATTGTGTGTTCCAAACCTGCTGTTGATGAACTTGTTTGCTTGTCTCCTATCCTCTTCATTAAAGTTTCTTAACTTCAGTAACATCATGAATACCAGCTATGATCTTACCTTGCTTTGACAGAGTTTTGAGAGTTTCAGAGTTGGATATCATTAGGTCTAATACCTTACTTAAAAGGGGCTTTGAATCTTTGAGAAAAAGTTTGCCTTATCCCCAAATGTTAGCCATTGGAGTTAAAGAGATGACAGAAAAAAAAACAAGCATAACACTTCCAACTAGAATTTAAACAATAGAAAAATGTCCTTCCCTATCAAATGTTCAACTTTCATTTGACTTTTGTGAAGTCATCACTTTCACTAGTTCTCCAGTCATCGGAGTCTTCCAGGATAAGACCTGAATTCCTTTTCTAACAGAAAGAAAAACATGTAGGGAAATAAAGGATCATTAAGATGCCAAAAACAAGACCCTTCCAAACTTGCCATGTACATCATAAAGAATAAAAAAAAAAAAAGTGAATTAAAGCCCTCAGTATAGTTTCAATATGCTTGACATAACAAAACATCTTCCACATTGGAATAATTGATGTGGGGGAGAGGGAATCTATATTTACCAATCTCAGAAGAAACTATATAATAAAAACCACAGACAATAATATTGTTGTTGTATTATTATACATTATATTACAGACTGCAAATCAAATGTAATATCCAATTTCTCATTTATCTAATTGATCTTGGACTAAGGAAAGCAGCCTATATTTAAAAAAATATCATAGGAGTTGCATGTAAGGATGGATATGTCTGTACCTTGAATTCATTCAGTCACAATATGTGTGACTATACATCAGCTACTGAATTCTGTTAATCTTACTGGATTTGTGTTCCAATCAATAAGTCACCTGAAGATTTGAAGTGACCCAGTGGGGGAGAGGGACCTAAAAATCCAAGATGGAACAGATAACAGTATTGCCAATCCCTGCCTGAAAATGGACACCACATTTGTGCCACCATAAAAATTGTTATGACCCAAGTGAACAAACAACGTTGCCCTTCGTACACTACAAATACTCAAGTTTATAAGCTTGATGATTTTTGGTCATAGTATGTGCTGCCTTTCTCCAGCTGATGTGTTTTTGCTCATAGCAAGATAGCATGTGCAGCCTGGGGCTGCCCAAGCTCCCCAGCCACCCCAGGCAGTCACTCCCAGGGATTCATGGGCCTGATCCTGTGTGCCCCAGGAATCCCCTTGCATGGGAAATTCCCAGGACATGTGTATGCAAGTGTGGAGTGGGGAACCCAGAGGAAGTGAAGGAGATCCTTTCAGGGAATTCCCATAGCACACATTTCACACTGTTGCTCTCTGACTCACGGCATGGCAGGAATGGTTATTGTCCCACAGGAATGGGTTCCCAAAGCCCTGGTAGCGACAGGGGCCCAATTTCATGGGGCAACAGCCCTGGGGGTATCTGTAGATGCTAATGAAACAGATCAGCTGTGCAGGGACACATCGTAGCCCAGCTGAGCCCATTGCAAACCCAACGTCTGTTTATACTCCCTGAGGGTAGTGTTTCCAATCCCAAGTAGTCAAAAAAAATCACAAGTCAGGTCCTCAGAAATTAGGGCTGTGCGAAGCTTCAGTCACTGATTCAATTCAGAGGAGATTCAGCCCGATTTGGCAGCCGAATCTCCGAATCGAATCAGGAGACCCTTTAATCTCTCTGAATCAACTGGAAGCCTCTGAATTGATCTGGAGAGATTCGATGATACAGCCATAGACACAACTTTATATATTTTTTTCTACATACCTTGAGGTACCAGGCACAGCTTGTGAATGCTGAGATGGTGGAGCTGATGGAGTAATCCATGGGAGCACAGGGGGTCCCCCATGTACTTGGCAGTGAACCCAGAAGTGGACCAGATGTACTTCTGGTCCACTTCCAGTTCCACCATGGAGCACGTGGGGGAACCCCCGCCCCCTGGCTCCGTGACTGGCAGCTCCTGGGTCTGGGGGGGCACCCCAGGTCCCCCTGTGGCCAATCGCTGAGCCAGCGGGGTGCAGGGGGGGGTCCACCGCTGAGCTCCTGTGGGATGCTCCATCTACCCCAGCATCTCAGTGTTCATGAGCCACACCTGGTACCTCAAGGTACGTAGAAAAAACATATAAAGCTGTTTCTATGGCCGAATTGCTGATTCTCCAAATCAGAATTGAATCTTCAGATTTGTCTGAATCAAATCAGGACAGTGATCCGAATCAGTGAATTGAATCACTGTCCCCCGAATTGGGCCGAATCCAAATGGAATACAGTCCGCTTTGCACTCCCCTACCAGAAATCATGAGCTATTTTACAAAATAATACATCTTACAAAATAATACATTTTAGTAATACATTCGGAGTTATTTCCATATCCTTTTCTTTTTTAAGTCTTTAGAATGCATTTGGATAATACTTCCAAGTTTTTCTGGCAGCTTTCAATAAAGCTTCAACTATCACTAGTCTTGTGATCAAATCACAAGAGCTGGCAACTCTGATGGAGCTTTAAAAAAGGAAGTGATTGAAGAAGAGGAGGCTAAAGGAAAGGAATAATAATTTAATAAAGTATTTATAGATATCCCCAATCAAACATTTTCTGGATTTGGGTTTATTGATTTATGAGTAAGGTTAGCTCTGTCATAAAATACCTGTCATTTTGCACTTTCCTTTAGTGGATGGAGGGAACACTTGGGGAAAAATAGTTTTGAATTCCAGAAAAGAAGCTTATCTATGTTAAATACATGTAATAAATGCTTCCTTATCTGCTCTATGTCGGTATATCCCCGCTTTTACCAGAACAGGAAAAAGCTGGTATTGACAATTTTCAAAAGTGGACTTTTGATGTGCAAGCTGGGGCACATGAGAAGGATCAGATTTTTAAAGAATAAGGACTTGGCACCTAAAATGACTGGTTACTTTAAAAAATGTGACCAGTCTCTTGTATCCAAATAAAGCACTTTGTGACTAGGCTGCTTTACAGCACAGAAATGTACAACTGTCAGTAGAGCGGGTCATATAGCTAATATTCAAAATGCACAGAACATTGTAAGTTAGGATTTGATCCCCAAAAATGTGTTATATATAACATAACATATTAAACTGCAGTGAGACCAATAAATTTACTTAGAATTTAACTGGCACAAGTGAAAGCAGAATTTGGCCATAACTACTACTTTTCCAAATAATACCCACAGCAGAAAAGACAATTTTCTTAAGCTCTGACAAAGTTTGAGGGGAAAAATGTGATGGAGAATACTGCCATACAGCAAAACTCACAATTTTAGCTCCCTCAAGTAAAAACAGAAGGAACTTAAACACAGGTCAAAGCAAAATGTTAATTCTAATTTTTCTATCTGGTTGTCCTTGATTTTTGACAGGTTTGTTATTATACAGGTTTCCTATCTGCCACCTTCTATGGGAGGAATTTACCAGGTGAAGTTATGCAGACAATTCCCCTTGCATCTCACTTCTTTTACTCCTAATTATATTGGCCCTGTGTTCACTCAGAGTAACATTATAGCTGTCCCCAAGTGTTCTTGATTTGGGACCAATGACAAACTAAATCACCAAATGTTTGGAGAAAATTAAAAAAAAATCACAGAACTGTAAATCCCAATATACCAGAAAATGAAGCAGTGCTTGCTTATTATAGAATCATAGGAAGTTAGGGTTGGAAGGGACCTCAGGAGGTCATCTTGTCCAACCTCCTGCTCTAAGCAGGGCCATCCCCAACTAGATCATCCCAGGCAAAGCTTTGTTTGGTCTTGAAAACCTCCAAGGATGGAGATTCCACCACCTCTCTGGGTAACCTGTTTTAGTGTTTACTACCCCCTCCTAGTGAGAAAGTTCTTCCTAATATCTCACCTAAACTTCCCTTGCTGCAACTTGAGACCATTGCTCCTTGTTCTGTCACCTGCCACCACTGAGAACAGTCTAGCTCCATCCTCTTTCAAACCCCCTTCAGGTAGTTGAAAGCTGCTAATAAGTCCCCTCTCAGTCTCCTCTTCTCTAGACCAAATAAGCCCAGTTCCCTCAGTCTTTCCTCAGAAGTCATGCCCCCAGCCCCTTCACCATTTTTGTTGATCTCCGCTGGGCTGTCTCCAATTCCTCCACATCCTTTCTGTAGTGAGAGGCCCAAAACTGAACACAGCTTGCCAGATGTGGCCTCACCAGTGCTGAACAGAGTGGAATAATTGCTTCCCTTGACCTACTGGCAACACATCTACCAGTACAGCCTAATATGCTGTTAACCTTCTTGGCAACAAGGGCACACTGTTGGCTCATACTCAGCTTACTGTCCACTGTAACCCCCAAGTCCTTTTTTGCAGAGCTGCTGCCCAGCCAGTCAACTCCCATGTTGCATAGGATCATTCCATCCTAAGTGCAGCACTTTGCACTTGTCCTTGTTGAACCTTGTGAGACTGGTTTTGGCCCAATCCTCTACCCTCCAGTGTACCTACCACTCCCCCTAAACTACAGTTCCTTTTTTCTGCCTCTTAGTGGCATTGCTATATTTATATTTCTAATTCTTCTTTGAATTTTCCTTTTCTTAGAATTCAGTTGTTAAATAACTTTACCCAAACCAGGTGTTTTCTAAGAAAAAATATGCATGCATAACTGTTTTCATGGTACAGTTCCTTTTTTTTCCTTACTGAATTTGGCAAGTAGTCAATGTTTGGGTGGGGAGGAGGGGGACTTTCAGAGGCCATTAATCCCAATTTCCTGGCTCAAGGCAGAATCATCCCTGTCTAAACTAAAAGGTGTGTAGTGGTGGAGTTGCACCCACCTTTGATTCCTGCTCTACCCAAAGTTTAAAACCATCTGCCTGGCAGTGGCGGCAGCATTTATTTTCAGGTAGCAGTAAGAGAGTCATTTTACTTCATGGCTCATTGTGACCTTCCTGGTTCCTTCAAAACTATCCCACAAGTGTTAATGACCCTCTCTCCTTTTTTAATGCCTCGATGTTCCACTAATCAAGCAACTCTTTCTTCTGCACATCTGCTGTTAGCTGCTTCTCTTAAGGTAGCTCCTGTTTCACAGCCCTGCAAACTGTTTTTAACTTCAGCTAAAAACATCTACTCAGGTGTGGAAGCATTAACTCAGGTGAATGTCAATTCAAGTGTGGAAATAACTTTCGGTGAAGCACAGGATGAACTGTCAGGATGCTCAAGAAGGTGTGATTTTGTTTTATGAATCTGAAAGAGATATATAGTTAATTTTAATGACAGCAGGATTAAAGAAACAGCACCTTTTGATTATTTTTACCTAGATCATTGTGTTTTACACATACTGTAGGCCATAGCAAATTAATGCACATTCCAGTGAAGTTATGTTTGTTTTCACTTGCATCTTAAACTGAACAACATACTCCTTTGTCCCTAGCACAGTGGTAAAGCTTCGACTTTATTTTTACCTGGAGAAAAATGTGTATTGTGTTATATACGCACTGCAAATGATGATTCAACACAACACCTGCACTCCCTTTTTCAAGATCCTAGATCTGCCCATGGATACATCTCAACAAAACTTTGGGCACATAAATGTGATATACAATGAATATACAAATTCATTCAGTACAAAATAATAGCTGCTGCTTTTTTTTCTTACAATGAATTACAGCTGCAGAGTGCTACATTAAGAATTGCTTTGTGTTTGCAAATATTGAAAGTATCTTTTAAAGCTAGGTAATTGATCTAGGGTATGGCTTATTCTAATATTTGAGGAAGTTGGTTTTGAAGGGTTGCAAAATGTAAACATTTAAGTATCTGCTGCTGACATAGAGCATTATCTCACATTGTTGTAATATAGTACATTCATGATTCAGACATACCTCTGAGAAAATTGGAATTCCAAGTGCATCTATATTAGATGTGGATTTCTTAATCAGAATAAGATGTCTCATTCAGGTTTCTAATGCACCCAGGATTGGGTTGCTTCCTTTTCTAAACTACTGTGTTTTATTGCCATGCAATGTTAAATGACTGACGTGTGATCATGCCTGAAGGAGAGTGTTTGACTTCCTGAAGTCCTTTACAGCCCTATTTTTCTGATTCTTTATAAAACTCAGGTAGGACAAATTTAGCCTGGTGAAAGCAGGCACAATCCCAATTATGTCAATAGAGCTTTGCCTACTTTGCAACTGAATTTAGCTCTGGGCATCTTATTATGGTAAGACTAGCATAGTATAATATCATACCATAGTAATATCTATATCATGACAAGGTAATTTAAGACGTTTCCCTCAATAATTTTATTGAGATTCTAACATATGCAATCAACAAGTGATAGACTCAAAAGAATCAGATTAATTTCAGATTGTAAAAGGCTCAGAATTAGGTTAACTTCAAATACGTTCCCAAGAGATGGGTCAATAATTGGCTGAAAATTTAAAGAGTATATTCTCTTTCATTACATCTCTGATCTTCCTCTTTTGGTTATGGTGGTTTTACCTGACAATAAAGAAAAAGGGATTTGTTTTAAGATTTATGCATGCTACCTAGCTCCCTGCCTCCCCCCACCACCCCTCCCAACTATACAAGTGGCATGTTTCTGACAGCCTGTTCCAGCACAAACCCTAGATTTCTTATGGGAAGTATCTGGATTCATCTGCATTTTGTAACTGAAATAATAGTGTTAGAGCCAATTAGGAGGCACTTAGGGCACAATAGTTGAGGATTTATTTTTTCTGTTTGTTTTTCTTAGCAAGGTTCTGACAACATATCTAAATTATGTAGATTATATGACTGAGACTCTAACCCACACTACTGATTATCTCATCTAACCTGGAAATCTTTTTTTAACCCAATTGTGAAGTGTAGGATTCCCAGAAGCATGATGTTTTTTTCACTAGGCATGTGAAACATTTGCTTTCCTGAAGAAGGATAGTATTCAAGGTAGATTTGGTTTGGTTGGCTGGTTTTAAATTTAGCTTTTCTCTCCTGTAAGCATATACTGAAAAGTCAGCGCACATTTTGATAAATATCACTGCACATCCATGCATCACTGCATGAATCATAGATCTGCATAGGCTATATAAACCATTATGAAGCACAGTTTCCTAGGTCTTGCTTCATGACTTAGTAAAAAGAGTCTTCAAGCTTCCACCTGGTTCATTAAAATGCTTTTATTTCCGAGTCTGTAGCTAGTATTTTCAATTCTCTGTTCTCCTATTGTATAACATAGTACATATCCTATTTATTTCAGATCTGTTCAAAAGAGCCAGTATTGAAATACCAGGAACTTAGGGATCCTATGATAATTAAAAGCCAAACAGAATCAGCTAAGAAAGCAGAGCTGAGTCTGCATTGAGCAAAGCACCCACCCATCGCTACTACAATAACCTTTTGGGGAAAAGTCACTTCCATCAGTCAGGCCACTACAGGGCACTGGCCGCAAGGCAGCAAAACACTACTTGAAATAATTTTTTGCAGATGCCAGGAACCGGAAGTTTCAGGGAGAAAAATGAAAGCCATTCACTCTTCCAATGACACAAGCCTTTGATACCACAAAGTCATTTGGGCAGAGAGCTCCAAGGTCAGGAAGGCACGTAAAGATTGGTGATTAGAGAAATACTATATCAGCAAAGTGTGGCGAGCTATTAAAAGAAACTGTAGCTTTTATGATTGTTTTGCACAAGCTTCCCCAGGGCTATTTGTATTAGATATTGAGTTAAGCATAACTTACTTAGTCCCAGCATTCCAGAAAACATTTTGATGTCAGCTACTGCAGGAAAGTAAACACAAAAGGGAGGAAACAGTACTGATCCCAAACAGATAAAAATATTGTAATTTAATTTTGTGAAGCCATGCATTTTAGAGCATTGAGAATGAGGAATTTTTCAAAGGTTCTTTTAACTTTCAAAAAAAAGGGATGGGGAGGGGGCATTTAGTCACTCTGGGTTGGGGGAAGGGAAGAACAAAAACTAGATAAAAAATTATCAGCTATCCATTAATCATAGACTCGAACCTGATATTAATGCACTTTTCTGCATACAAAAATTTAACAAAATTAGTCCATAGGCAGATTTGATATTTTTCATGCTTTAGGGGTTGTTGGTTGTAGCTGTGTTGGTCTAAGGACATTCTGCCTGTGTCCTTAGACCAGCACAGCTACAACCAACAACCCCAAAATTAGTCCAGGATTTTATGCATATTTGGAACTGTCTCCTAATTTTAGAGATATGTATACATGCAGAGTTAGTCTTTGTTTGGCTTTTTGGTTTCTGCATGTCCAGTGGATGTTCTACAAGGCAGATGATATCAATATATCTGCACTATATTCAATTAAGAAGAACGTCTAAAATGTGAGAGTGACTTGCTAGAATGCACATTCATGTATGCATGCAGGCCGCTTTTCCTTTTTTGGATTATACTAGACAAATATAACATTCGTAGAACTTTTTGGGCATGTCTTCACTGCAGTCTACTTAGAACAATAGGATGCCATGGTACCCTTAGGCGCTGTGAGATCCTTTTAAGGGTGCCGCAGGGTACCATATAATATTAGTACCATCATGAGTACAAATATGATTCACAAGATAAACTCAGAGATTGTAAATCAGACTCCACAATGGCAAAAACATTTTGAACTGTTGTGGTCTTTATGAGTTCTTTGCAACAGAATTGCTCTATTAAATTTACTTAGTCTAAAAAATGAGTGCAAGGTTTACCTTGAGTCTAATGAAGACCGTCCATGCTGAGCCCTACATGGATATTCACATAATACTTAGACAACTCTCCATTAGCACTGCTTTTTTTTTGGCTGCATTGTTCCTGCAGATATGGTAGTAGTTTTAAAGTCTGGATTTTTGGTCACTCAAGACACATGCATACACAGGTGCTTTCTTTAGCCTAAGTCTACTGACCATCCATCTCTCCTGGGCATCAGGGCTCAAGAATGAGCTTTTCCCTTTATCTGTCCATCCTTCCTACAGTATATTCATAACTCCCCCAAGCTTGGCAGGGTGTTACACAGAAAAGTTGCTGCTGCCCCTCCTGCAACCCACTTCCTGGCACCACTTCCTGTAATTAGTCATGGACACAAGGAGACACAGATAGAGGCATAATTCCTAAGAAAGGTCTATTCAATTCCAATAATATAACTAGGATAGGGCAACCTGGGCACCAACTTAGGTAGGGTAAAAAAAAAACAAACTGCTGCTGCAGCTGCATGATTGCACCAGTGGCAGCCAGAAGTTGTTACTGTGTGTCACAGCTGCTGTGGGCACCCAGCTGCACTGTTACACTTTTGGGTTAAGTTTCCTCTTCCTGTTCTTCTAGGAAGAAATCTGCCCACTGTTTTCTTTTTGACTGTGGTTCCTGCACATTGGGGCAGAAACCTACTGCAAAGCAGGAAGGGCAGTTCATGTGGCTTGGGGTAGTTAAGGAATGTTCTCATTCAACTTCCCCTGAAATAGAGGTGTAAACCTCCTCTCAGTTGTAGTCAGTCTTTATGTCAAAAATTTTGAACTACAAGTAAAGGCTACACACAGCACAAGAGGTGCTTTTTTGTTTTAGAGGGGAAGCCAATACATCAAATAAAGAGTTTAGGCTAAAAGTACTTTACTGGATCCTTCCTTCAAGCTATCAAATCATAAATATGAGTGAACACAGAGAAATGCAGGGTCATTTTTCTCTTTTGGATTGCCTACAGTAACAGTTTGTACAAGGGGGAAGGAAAGAGTCAAAGTCCCAAAGCCTTCTATACCTAATACTGAATAACAGCATCTTTGTCTTTCATACATTGAGAAAGCCCTTCAGGAATAGTTATAACTACATCACATTAGACTTCAAAACATAACACTGATACCTTCATCATCAATAACCAAAAGGTCTTGTAATAGCTTTCTCACATTTTTTTGCTAGCTTTGTATTCATTCAGTGGCAATGTCTGCTCAGATACAGTTTCTTCCTCATCTGAGGATGAATCCATCCACCCTTCCAATACACTTTGTTAGGACCCAAGTATTAATTTTCCTTCAATTAGAGCCTGGTCTTGAGAGATGAGACTAGGGGTGGGTCTCATCCTCAGGCTTACTAGGGCAAAGTACCAGGGGCTCAGAGCTGAGCCTTTCCATTGTCATTCCTCTCAACAGAAGTTGAAGAATTTCAGAACTCTGTGCAAGATGCTCATTACCTCACATATTCAAGTACAGCACTTTGTGGGAAACTGTTAGATTTTAATTATGACCTCAGTTTTTGGATTGCTACTGTCCTCATTCTGGTCTAGGAAAGGATTTTCTCAGTAGGACACTGCTGTTTTCTTTCTTGCCAAGTATTTAGTTCATAGGCACTCAGACTTTCACTGCAAAGGAATGTTTTGATTATAAAAGCAATTCAGCCAACAATTAGTGACCCATTCTCTAAGATAAAATGTCAATGCTGTGGTCTCCGGTTATTAAGAATTCCATAGAAGGTTTAACATTATTATTTTCCTATTCCTAGTACGTCCCACTGCCTATAAATATATTAACAAAAAGGGTAACAAGAGCAAATACTTTAAAACACTGGCATCTAATCCCAAATACCATATTGACTCATCTATACCACATCTCCAGAATATAATACAAACCTTGCTTTTGAAAGGCAGAATGAAGAAAAAAAAGATTTTTCCAGTTATGGCTACATAGAGTAGGGACACAGCCTAATCTTCACCTGACTTAACTTCACTTTTCTGCTTAACTAAAGCTGAAACCCTAGCTGCTGCTGAAGAGTGGTCTCCATGGGTGGATCTATGATTTTGAAAGGAGCTAAAGTCTCCAGGGCCACGAAAAAGGAGAACAGAGACCAGGAGCATCTAAGAGACAGCAAAAGTGCTCTAAGAAAAGTTAGCTTCATTACTGAAACATCAAGATAATTAAAAAGAAAAGCCAATTATTAACAACCATACAGTCAAGAACAACGAGCGATTAAGTGAACTGACTCCCTTTAGCTGCCTATATAGTCATGCCACAGCTTCTGCATTATGGAGCAGGAATCAAAGCAGTATGCTTCTATCCCAAGGGAAAAAATCAGATTCCTCACTGATTACATGGATCCCAATTTTGGGAGTGAATGACTTTGCAGGGAAAGGTGCATGTTGTACGTGAGAAAATATGGTACTTATGAAGCAAGAGGTGAGTCTTGATTATAAATTCTTTCCCTTTACAAATCAGGATACACTATCACTAGTAAAAAGGACACCAGAAAAGTATGGAAACTAAAGAGTTTAAGTCCTATACTTATTTAAAATGTAGCTGAGGCATTTCTGGACTCTTGTTGAGGCAGATTTGAAAATATCTGGAGAGAGCTAGTTAAGTGTCAGAGTTTGGTTGTTTCTGAGCCAGGGAGATCAACAGTTAACTAGCTAACAAAGAGAGTAATGAAGTGCATTTGGAGTTTATGAGAGTTTGTGAATGTTATAGTAATCTCTGAAAGACAACATGACTTTGCTTCACAGTTGTATAAGTCACCCCATACTCCTTGTTTTCTTGTGGAGCTGCTTTAACTTATTAGGGCTAAGTACAGAAGTTCAAAAATCCTGAGGCAGAAGTGCTCTAAGTATTGCGCTTACTGAAAGTGTTTTAGATTAGGTTGGGACGGAAAAGGACACTGTTGTGCTGTTCAGGAGCTGGGTGGTGGGAGGCTCAGAGCCTGCACTGGTGGAGGCCAGCAGCTTGGGAGCACTCTTGCACACCTCCAAGCACACCCCGTGGGCTCCCCAGGCTGCTAAAGACTCCCAAGCACAGCTGAATGGACAAACCATCCCTGACTGGTTGCCTGGAATAGGGGGAATATTCCACCCTCTCCTGCTCTGTCCACCACAGGAATCAGAGAACCACAGAGAAGCAGGGTCGAAAGGGACCTCCAGGCTAAGCGAAGAATGCCCAGGGGCCAGGATCCAAGCAGGAAAGCACATCTGCTGAGTGCCAGTAGGGGCAGACTAGGCACCGGCATCTCCCAAGCCATGATGGGGGCCGAGGGTGCCTGCCCCACCTGGATCTGCTGTGGATTGGAGGTGAGGAAGGGAGGGGTGCAGGGGAGGATAGCTTGGGGCCAAGCTGGACAGACACACACATACCTCTCTCTCTCTCTCACACACACACACACATGCACATACATGCATGCACATCTGCTCCCCAGCCTCATTCCCCACAGAGAGCCAGGAGCAGTGGCAGTGGTGGCACCAGCTCCAGCCCCTGCCCTCACCACACCAGGCCCCGCTTGCAGCTAAGCTAGAGACATACATGCACATGCACACACACACACCAACACCCTTTCCCTAAGCCTCACTCCCTGCATAGAGATAGCAGCGGTGCCATGGCGCAGCCCGCTGGGCTCTGTGCCCATGCAGCTGCTGCTCGCTCACTCTGCCTACACTGCCCAGCTGCTGCTGCTGCCTGCCAAGAGGCCTGATCCCTCCGTATGCTGGGTGCCCCTGCCCTGCCTAGGCACATTGTATAATGAAAGAAAATACAGAGATACTAACACTCCCTTCCCCCTCCTTGCCTGTGGCTGACAGTTTGGCCACATGTGTCATGCCAAAAACTGTAGCAGGGGCATATGGGAGGGAGAAAATTAAGACTTTCTGCCACACAGATCCAGCCTAGCCCGCACCAAGACCTGAGCCAGCAAGCCGTGGGGGGGCCCATATGGCAAAAGGGCTCCTCCCACCCCCATCACCTGGCTTCTACCTAAAGCACTTCAGGCTGATGCCACATCCATCCAAGGGTTAACTTAGGGTGGGATTCCCCATTCTTAAAACGCTTTATATGCTGTGAACGTTTGTTCAGCCATGGCTGTAAAGCGTTTTTTGCCTGCTTTACTTGCAATAAATTTAAATTCTGTACAGGCCCAATATTGCTGTGGCTGTCCTCTGTGGACTGTCCTGCTGCCCACATCCAAAGTACACTCTATTCCAGCTGTATGCCTTCCCTTCCATAACACAACCCACGTTTAGCCCCATTCTGGGGACCCAGAAGGGCCTGGCAACACATGTGGAGCAGCTTATTAGGTATGTGGTATTCACCAGAGGCCATCTCAGAAGCACTTAGTCATTTTATTTAAATGTTCTAGATTTTACTGCATTGATTTATGTATGAAAGTTGCATCACATTTAAAAACACATTTTTTTTTTTTAACCTTTCTGCTTTTTCTTTCCCAGGCCTTCTTCCTCTCCTTTTCTTGCTAGTGTGGGTATGGCCTAAGTGACATGCACTGGTAGAAGGCAGATGGACGATTTTTACTTCAGGCTGCTGTCTCTGGTCTCTTGTGCCCAAGATACCATTATGAGTCCAATGCAGGATTCAAGGGTTGACCTCAGGCCACTTTTATCCCTTTTAAGTAATATACAATTTAGGTGAAGATTCACAAAAGCAGGCTGAAGGAAAAATCTGCACCAAAGTTAGAGAAGCAAAGAAAAAGTGAAATGTATTTAATATTAACATTTTAAAATGGGAAACATATTTTCCTTTTAAGGCTGAAAGATATTCCGCCTTTGAAGATAAAATACCATTTACATAAACTGTAAGGCTCTCTCTAATGTAGCTTTCATTATCTTCTATGTTCCTCTCTGAAAGCCACATGACTGATTTCAAGATCAAGGGAGTCAATCAAAAAGATATACTCCAGGGCCCTTCTAGGAAATAAATCACTCTTGCCCCTATCCAAATAGATACCTACCTAAAGAAGGGAGGTTTATGTATTCACTAACCTGCTGGGGGAGGCCACATTTCCAAGCCATTCACCATGGAAAAAAACCTCTCATTCATTAAACCAATCGGGGTGCTTAGCATCACTTATCAAATGGGCTAATCAAAGGTTGAGATAAACCAGCTCTTGACCACTTCTTGCCCTTTGAACACACCAGGGCCACCTCCAACCCTTAGACTTTTATCTCATTAAAGAGGGAAAATTAATCCATGGAAGAAAATGAGATAACAGCCACCATAGCAGCCCATCCTACAGAGTGTTTGGCTTTCATCTATTGCTACCTGACAATTAACTCTTCAGCAACACAGGAACCCATTTCATTAAAGATGGATCTATCCCTTAATGCATCTATTGCTTTGCTTGTTTTTAAGGCTGCTTCATTTTTTTTCATTTGCTGCTCCATGTTGTAGTTCTTGTATTTGTAATAGGTGTGGGTGAATTAAAGAGGTCATCATTTACTCTCTGTTTCTCAAGCTTGACTTAATGCTGTTTTCACTTGCAAAATACAAAAGTGAAAACTGTAATTTATTACAGTACTAGCAATTCAAGATGTTTTGCTTGGATTCTCTGCTTGCAATTGGTTACCAACATTCCAGCTTCTTGCTTTTGTTGGCTACTAGTTTATTACCCTCAATTTCTTTCTCTAAATCTGTATTTTAAAACAATTTAATGACACTTTGATTTTGTTTGGAAAAACAGTGGTGTGTTCCCTTTGCAAATGGACGGCAAATTTTGCATCGCATGATCGGTTGCTTAGTTGTTTTTAGAGCCGTTTTTTAAAACCAAAAGGATCTTTGCCCTATGATCAATTGAATTTTTCATCTGTTAAGGTTTTGGCAGAAAACATTGGGTTCACTCCAGTAATGGCAGTAGTCAGCAGCATTACCAGTGGAGAGACTTGCATTTTATAGAGGACTTGGGACACCCAGTGAGTGACTGTACTTGATTCTCTTGGAAGAGAAGCAACACCTGCTGGACACTAGCTAACTGGTTTCAAAGTGTGCTCTCCTATTAGGAGTTTAGTTCAGGTGAAACTAAAGTGGTACTTTGTTTCAAAGATATGACAGATACATATTCTCAACATCTTTAACAGAAAACATTACATTATAAAATCTGTGGAAAAGGGACACTGGGCCAAGTTCAGAAGTTGTACACAGATCTCCTTTACGCCCGCTCAACTGTGAAAGACTCAAAATGAACAAAACTTGAGGAGTGCAGAGCCCAACGGCATCTAAGTTAAAGTAGGCCACCTAGACCAGCAGAGTCCTTTAGCCCACTCTTCTCTCAGTAAATCAAGGGTCCAATTTTGTATCACTTTATGCATCACTTCTGAAAATGGCTGTTGTTAGTTGTTGTTTTAATCTGTAAAAACAGCACACATCTATGGTTCCCCAGGCAGAAAGAGACATTAAACTTCTCAAACATATATCTTTAGCACCATGATAGTATACACATGAAATCTGAGTGCTTGGTATTCGGTATGCTGCAACACAATTAACTATTTACAAATGTCAATTGCAAGAGGATAGTAGGGCTTGATCCGGCTAGAGCCATGGACTAAATGGCTATACTATAGAGAGAAGCCCAAATCAAGCTTCCCTGCAGTGAACTACAAATTGGGGAAAGTTCCACATTAATTATCTGAATTATGTATCTGCCCCTTGTGTCTATAATGAGTTCAAGCAAATCCCTGGACCTAAACGTCCCTACATTTTATAACCATGTGCCCCTAATTTTTATTAGGTGTTCAGTTAGCAAACAACATTGGAATCGGCAAGACTTTTAAAAGTAAAAAGAAAACTTAACCTTCATAATCATGAAGTATTCTCTCCCTCTGCAAACACCTTTGGCTTCATGCTACTTCAGAAGAGGTAAGAAGACACTGGGGCTAGTACCTAACCACACTGACCAGCACGGAGGTGCCAGAATTTGTACACACACCATCACTGAAGACATATAAAACACAGACTGGTTCTACTGTGAGCAGAATTCCTCCTAGAACTTCAGTCCCAGTAAAGGGTACGGTTAAACCCTTGAATGCCAATTTAGTGCCAGCTGTAGTAGTTTGGCATGAGGACAACTATCTGTAAGGAATTTAACATGCTACAGATACAAAAAACAGGCCACAAAGAACAATTCTGTACTGGCAAAGGAATAGGTGTGAAGCTCTACTAGGTCTTTTCCATCTCTAATTTCTACACATTAATTTTACATAGGCCACTGAACAGTTTGACTGTAATGGATTTTGGTCACTATTCACAAGAGACAGATTTGAATCAGTGACCCAAAAGCAAAAAGTTCCATACTTTATTACCAACCCCCTCATTTAGTTATTTTAATAACTAAATGCCATTAACTTTCACAGAATACACAGTAATGCTTTAAATGATTCTGATTCCAAGTAATTTCATAAAGAAAGTGAAATTCAAGCTTGCACTAGACTCTAAAAATGGAATTTCACTGACATTTAATAATTTGACAGTTAATAATACTATTGTTTCTTATTTAAAAATAAATCAAGGACTGGATTTTGATTAAATATACTCAGAAATGCCTGAGCATAAGAGTTGTTGTACTAGCCGAGCACATTGGGCACCACTCCTATGCTGCTTTTCCCACTGTCTCATGTGACTGATCATTGGAGAGAACCATTTTGTCTTCCTTATTGGCAATACTACATCTTCTACTCTATTACCACAAGGAATGCAAATGTGAATTTAACCCAGTATCTAAGAGGTAACAGAGACCTGATGATCCTAATGAAGATGTTGGTAAACAGAAATAAAGTCTTTAATTGTACATATCTTTCCATATCATATGAGTGAGCAGATATAGCATCTTCAGCTTCTATTGAAAGGAAACGTTGGAAATAACCAAAAATAATTTATGTAAAATAGCTGTTGGAGGTCAATATTCTTGTTGGAGGTGGTCTAGCTTTCTTTTTTCCCTTTACCTACAAGCCAAATACCACTAAGCCAGAAACCACCAACCAGCAGAGTCTCACAGTAACAAGATATTAATAGCCCATGGAAAAATCAACATATAATTTTATATTATGCTACTTACTACAGTCCCTGTATTTTTCAGTTCTGAACTAAATGTAACACTTGAAAAGGCAACAAAATGCTACACAGAAACCAACACATATTTTAATTTTTAATATATTTAAAATACTTTGGGGACTTTCTTGTATAATATTTTAAAGGGAACTTTACTTCATCCCTTATATTACAGAGGGCTGTGGAGCTTTATGATGTAAAGAAAAAAAACCCCACCTCATCTTCCAATATTGCAGAAAAGTATGAAATAAGCTTGAGAGTGTATAAAATGATTTTGAGTTTCTGCCACGTCTCCTACCTCCTAAGGGGACTGTCTATGGGCCCCTCTCTCTCCTCCATTAATTATATGGGCCCTACTCACACATAAAACAGAGCTCATGCATATGTAAGTATTAAGTAAATACACATGTGTTTTCATTACATGGCAGAGAACCCTTGCATTTTACTCTGGACCCTCTAGGAAGTGACCCATATATGTATGGGCATGTAAGTGCCTAAACACATTAGTGGTTTTACTTTAACCATAAAATGACCATTTAGAGGTTTGTGTGTGTGGAAATACCTGACAAAACGAACTTGGTTTAAGGCTCACTCTAGCTAGTTAGCACCCTCTTTCCCTTCTATACATGCCCTGCCCTTTTCCCAAACAATGTTTGCCACTTCTTCCCCAGTGAAAGACCATTTAGAATAAACATCTTAAAGTCTCCTGTTGCCATATGCCCTAGTGGGAATTATGTGCATTAATCTTCACATCTGGGCTGTAGAAGTATTTAAAAAATAGTGCTTAATCTTCTGAGCAACCCCTTGATGTCTTGTTTGTACGTAAGCTGAGGGGCAATTCAGAATAACTTGATTCCCTTCACTTAAGACTAAATAGCAGTAAACTTTGGATGTCAATCCTTTTAAAGGCACAGCAAGAGAATCTCAGACTCTGAATTGGTGTCTTTGAATGGTCTGTGCTTTCCAAAAATTCATGCTAGCTAGAAAGTGCAACGGTGTTTTTTAATTTCATGAGTGTCAAAGAAAAGGAGAGAAAGTTAAGCGAGAGAGAGGGAATACAGACACAATCTGTCTGAAGACTCACCCCACTCCCAGCAATAAAAAGAGTTCCAGAAAGAGGGAGTCTATTAAGCAAATGATTTACAGGATAAGACATTACTTGTTTAACTCCATTCTCATAGGCAAGCCAAGAGTCACAGTCAAAGTTCAAAGATACAGCTCTAGGTCAAAACAGAGATGTCAGGTCTTTCTAAGAACTTTAAGTATGACTTCAGTTAAATACTGTGGCAACCAAGGGACTGTTAAAGCTACATTAAGCTAAATTACAGTCTTTTTCCACAACCGTATAAAGTGTTTTGCTTCTGTTGATGTTCAGATGCTAAAAATTCACTTCAGAACCAGATTAGGTGCTTGGGAAAATGCTGTGTTAATCTACTCCACTGTGATTCACACAGGTCATCAGACTGGAGTGAGGTTCTGCTGAAAAGATTTAAAAGTAGGCAACAACATTGGAAGCTGAGCCAAACCAGCAATGTTGTTTCTAAAGCTCAGGGCTCTGTTCCAAACTTACTGTCTCCTCTTCTTAGGCAGTCCTGTCTTTAAAAAGAAAAAAAAAAAAAGGACCAGTTAATACTATAAGCTACCATTATTTGGTGTCGATAAATCTTTTTTTTAATGTGATAAACCACAAAAGTGCTCATATCGTTGTGGAATTTGTCATCTTAGTTTTTTCCACAGACCCAAGTATTTCATTCTGTTCTCTTGAAAAGTTATAGGATTTGGATTTCTCTTTCTCCCCAGATAGTTATCATTGGCCAGTGCATCAAAAGACTTCTTTTAGTGAACTCTAGCCACAGAACAAATACACCACCTACCAAACCAGAGGCGCCCTATTCAAGTCACAGCCCCATTTGGCAGCTGATCCTCTCATACCATCATACCCTGTGCATACTATAAATCTTACGACTTGAACATCACTTGCTACTTCAAGTGCATAAAACCAGCTACTACACTGATTTTAGTAAAATGATCAGCTGCTAGAAAGGGATTGCCTACAGGTGTGACCTCCTTCTTTGCATGTGCCTCATTTAGTCACAGCTCTAGTCAAATGTTGAGAGTTCTATAAATGTTAAAGTTCTGAACTTTACTACCGAAGTCTTTTCTTTGACTTTGCTTATGCTTTCACCTCCCTATCCTCTTTACTTTTGACAGCCTAATTTTTGCCAAATGACCTCACATCCTCCGTAGCAATTATTGTTGACCTCCATGACACAGCTTATCAGCTGCAGGCTACCAGCCGCCATGTACAAGTTTCTGCATTAGGAAAGAACAACACTGTCGCTGCCGTAGGTGAGCTAGAGAGTCAGAATTTGGGTCTGTTCAGATCAGACTCACATAGAATTGCATTCCTTTCTCAGGACTGAATTCCCTTAGATTGGCCTGAACTCAGTGCTTTGTATTGGAGGGAAGGCACTTACAAGTTAAATGAAGAGGTGCTGAGGAGGAGAATTAGGGTGTGGTTCCCTGAAAAGTCAGGGGAGCAACTTTACTAATTAGATACTTCCTTGGCCTCTTCCTCTTTAGACCCCATTTTCCTGCTTTTCCTATTGAGACTATACTAATCGTTCCCAATTGGTCAGACTGATGATAATCTTGGAGGAAGTTAATTATGCTATAATATAAATCTTGAACCATAGCTATAGGATGGATTGGAAGCATCTTGCAGAATAAATGCCATGCCATACTTCTAAGACAATTGAGAGACTTTTTAAAGGATGTTTTAAAAATATTACACAATATTAATAGAAGGTAATAGACTTTGTGAGAGAGACCTCTAGTTTCATACCATTACTGTCACCTGGAAGAGATAAAGAACACTTTTACTACTTTTTTGCTTCATTTGTCTGATTTTTAGCTTGAACACTTTCTTAATGAGGATTTCTTTGTAGCAAAGAGGCCTATCACAAAGGGATAGGGAAATCAGAAAATCTTTTCTTCCTAAGGTATCCAAATGTCAATGTGAACATTTTGAAGTCTAGTTACCACACTAGCTTAAAAAAATGTTAAACGTCACTGCCCTTGAATGCATCTATATAAAGCATCCATCAACTTCTTTCAGTTACAAGCTTATATTGGAAGCTGAACATCACTCTAAGAATACTATGTTATGTTTCTGACATATGGAGACATTTTGGCCAGCATAAGGCTAGAGAAAACAGTCAGTATTTACAGACCCTGATCGCAGTTATTTGGTATTGCTTTTTTACTCTTAGTTAAAGCTGGCTTGTAAATGCTAACTACTAGAGTTAGGAAAAGTTTCCCTATTCTTCTGAAACATGGTTATGTTTACAACTGCTTTGAGACTATCTTCAGTGTTGTATAAATAAAGCTGGATGTACTTACTTTCCTGCTTTTAAATTTTCTTCAGATATTGTACTGAGCTAAACTGTGTCTTTGTGTCCAGTACAGTGGAGCAAAATCATAGTCCCGCTGGCCACGTCCCGACGTGCGTGGATGTTTGGTTCCCCAGGGACAGCTAGTGGCAGCACACCTTCTGCTAGTTGTTCCCGGGGAACGCCTGTGCCATGCGCACCCTGGCACGTGGCAAGTTACACCAGGTGGGGTAGGGGAGGTTGAGGCCTTACTTGGGTTGCTGGGGGGGCTCCTGGGGCTGCAGCAGCAGTGATCCTGCCCTGAAGAGCCTGGCCAGCAGTGGAGCACAGCTCCAGCTGGCCAGACTTTGGCTTTGGGCAGCGCACGCTGCTGCCATGTGTGCCACTTTTTTTCTTGCAAAATATTCGGGGTCAAAAAAAGAGAACAACTGAACATGTGGTATGTGGCACCGCAGACATGTCTGCAGTGCTATATACTGCATGGCCACACTTGTCTGGACTCAGCCACTGACTTCCCTGGGGTTATTCTGAGGGAGATTTTCCCTTCCACAATGGCCCCAGATTCAGCCACCAGAGAACTCCTTTAGCACCGGAATTGAGCAAAACCACCATAGAGTCTTGCAATATCTTATGTGCAAGCTCAGTGTACACAGTATATTGAGACTGGGCTCACTGGGTACAGGCAGTAGGCAGTGAAAGGGAGAATTCAAATCATGTAAGGGAAAGCAATACCATGCTTGTGGATGGTGTTCTCTCTCACAGGCAGTTCAGGTGATAGGAGGGGCTGTTTTAGTCCCAGCAGCAGAACCAAAATGGTGCAAAAGTAGTGTAAAGTGATTTTAGTGTCCTTCCCCTTGGGCATTCCATTATGTTCAAGCCATATTTTCTCCCCATCTGATATTACACCAAAAACGAGTATGTAAATATCTCTATTGCATCTGCTGCATAAGCACACAGATACACTTTCTGAAGACACTTGCACAGAAATGCATGCCAGCATACCCCAAGCTTAGAGACTTCACCGCTGCTTGCCATGACTATTTTATTTCAATGTACTCCCTCTAACCTTTTGGGAGGTTGTGGTGAGCCACAAATGGGGTGGAGATCTGTTCCCCTGCCATAAACAATCTTCAAAGGAAGGTTCAATCATATTTCATTAACAGAATAAAATAAAAGCATTGCATAAAAAAGAAACAACCCTGCCACACATCCCACATGAAACAAAATACTCAAATACTACCTTTCAGAGAAGGAACCAAAGTCCCCAAAATTTACACTTACTGAGATCAAATGCAAAAGAATTTTGCTGAACTACAAGACCTCATGAATCATTGTTTGCTCTTTTACCTTTATATTCAGAACATGTCTGGTTGAATTCTTCCCTCGGATCAATAATTTGCAATGAATATACCTACTAGGAGCATATAGTAGAGATTATGTACTAGGTAAAATGATCAGTCACCCAACTGCTTTCATGCACCCCAGATTCCACTCTCCTAAGAGAGTTGAGCCCCAGTTTCCTTTTGACCTCTTTGAGAATCCCACTTTTCCCCTAGATATGACTGAGCTGTTGTTTGCAAATTTGCTACCTGATTAATTGAATCCCTGCTTCTGTTTATTTAAGAGCAGTAAATTTATTTACTGCATGTTAACTGTCAATGAATCATTTTTGCAAACAAATTATAGCCTCTGGGTGCTTTGTAAACTGTTCGTTTTAACTTCATTATTCATCATTATTTACCAACAACACAATATTGCTTCTCGTGCTTGCTTAGATAGCTGGAACTTTTGAAACAGAAAAACAAAAAAACCCTCCAAACCAAGCAAACAAAAATATAGGATTGCTCTTGCTCAGAAACAAATTTGTATAAAGAACAGCAGTTTTTAAAGGGATAGCTATTCCTCTACTTGCTAGTATCTAAAGAAAACTAAATCAATTTTCACTAGTAGCAAATAAAAATGAATAAACTGTAGACTGTGGTAATAAACACTGATTCTGTGTAACAGACCACAACATTTATAACATGCCCCTCAAATTCTAGCCCAAAGTAATGATGAAAATACTGTACTATCCACCCATAAGTAATCAGATAAAAGATAAATCAGATAAAATGCAACGCTATAGGGGTCAGGTTCTGATGCCAATTATACTACAGTCTGACACAGCCATTGAAAAGTTACAGTGCTGTAACTCACAGAAAACAATTAGCCCTATGTGGTTTGAATTCAGTGTGTGAATAATACTTCCCAATCCTTCAGCAAAATGGCAGTAAATGTATAAGGCCAACAAACCTATGAAACTAAAATAGCAGAATGTATGCTATTAATGAAGGATGGCTTCTTAAGAATATCCAACATCATTTTAGCATTCAATCATTATGACATATTTATCTTAAAATAGAAGGCAGCAGAAACATGTTATTTACAATGCTTGACTTAAGTAATGCCATAATGGCTTCATGATGGAGGACTGGCCACATTTGGGGTGTCCCACCCTACAGCCTTCTAAAGCCCTACTGTACATGAATCCTGCAAGATGGGAGAAATCACCATTCTAATGGCTTACGAGTATTCATACAGCTAATCAAATCTGATTCTTTCCCAGAAGAAAGAATCCATGCCCTCCATGGCTTCTCACCATCGGTGTGCCAAGTGTTATTAAAATATGAACACCAATAAACATGATCAGTGCTCCCAAAGACTGATGGGGCGGGCAGCTTTCTAACATAAAAGGGCTGCATATCTCTAAAGCCACATTTTGACATCTCAGAACTTTTACTTTAGAGCTGCTAGCTAGAGAGGCTGAGGAGGTCTTTGGTCCACAAAAAACTGCCATAATTTTAGTCTGCCGTACATTTTATAGACCTAATCTAAACACTTCCCAGGACAGATTTGCAGGAACAACTGAAACTTGGTTTTTCAGCACAAAAGGCAGGTGCCTTCCCACCTGAACTAAAGAGTAATTCTGTTAGGTTACAAGCTGGTTCTATTTAATTTTATATAGATCAGCTGATTAGAAACAACCAGGTAGCATGGAACCAGAAAATTGCAGTGGCATGAGAAAGGCTGCTTGAACAGAAGGTTCCTAAGAAGGCATGAAAGCTTACTGCTGCAAATCCTTTTCTCCAGTAAACTTTTGTGTTTGGAAGTAACTGGGCATGTCTACATGGGTGCTTTAATGCACAGTAGCCTGTTTTACTGCATACTAAAGTGTCATGTGCAATTACACTAATGCAAAGTAAAATAGGCTACTGTGCATTAAGCATCATTTTAAAAAGTGAACTTTTGGTACTGTTTATTAGGGCAGCCTAATGGGCATTTATTTCGTACCTCATATAGGAAAAGCACAGTAATGCACATGTAGATGCACCCTCTGAGTAGTGTTATTTCAGACTGAGCAGAAAAATAAGATTTGTCTAAACCATACTACCACATAATAAAGGAACTGGCTTTGAATGAGGAACAGTAATGAGCGTGAGGCAACTTGACAACATGAAGAACATCATAAATGTTGAAAAAGAGCAGGTAGTTCAAATTATTTAACTTACTTTTAGTATGAACAATGTGCTTTCAAGCTAGTTCATGAATGAATTAGTAATATATTACACATGCACACAATCACTCTATTAAAAGGAAGCAAGGAAGCCACACATTGGAATTTCTACAAAGTTGACTTAGGAAAGAAAAATTGTAAATCATGGATGACCAGATTGAATATAGTCAGGCACCAAGAGACCCATCTATAACATGTATGCAAAATTCAAGGACCACAGTTTCTTGGACAAACCCCCAATGTACAGAATGCAGCTGGTTAGATGTTGCTTAGGTTAACTGGACATGACATTGCAAATACCTAATTTGCATGTGCAGGTATGGCACTTGCGCATGCAAGTTAGTGGTGTGAATGTTAGTGTTTTCTTCCCTAATTGCCTTGAGCTTCTAGAGTTTTGAAAAGGTGACCCTGACTATTAGTGCCACTGATATAACTATGCCCTCATATTCCTCAGGAAGGATCCTTGTTCATTATATTAAAAACAGAAGCAGCCCCATAGTTGCACCACAGTTGACCACGGTACCACACAGCACTTTGGGGTGCTTTGAAATCATTTCAACGGTGTGTCATGGGGTGCTGTGTAATGTTAGCACTATTAGATGTGCAAACAATTCACAAGATACAAACCAGATTTTTTTTTTTTAATAGAAATTCATAGCATTAAAAAATATTCAGACCTGTTGTGGTCTGAGTTATTTGCAACAGAAAAATTGTTCTATTATTTTTCTGTAGTCAAAATAGAAGGGAAAATGAAGAGCTGAACCTTTTTGAGAGGTGCCTGGAGTCTATAAAGGTTGTGAACCACTGATCTAATCCATTCTTATCCAGCCTCTCTCTCTTCTAATTCCAGTTCTTATTAAAAAGATTAAGTATCTCTGGCATCACTTCCTCTCAGTATCACTTCTCTCCCAGAACACTTTATGGGTTTCTTTTTACTGAATCATGTCCCACCATCAAATGACTATTACACCCTGTAAAATCATGTTGTGCATTATGATTGCATATTCTTTTTGGATAGAGGCTTCCTGCTTTTATACATGCAGAAATAACTAAATTATTGCCTATACACATACAAAGTGGCAGTGGATACTGCCAGAATGTAATTGTCCAAATAATATAATATTTTACTTGCAACCCCATAGTTTCACAGTGTGAATGTGTGTGTAATACATATGTGGGCAGATAGCAACACAAACAGACATCTGTCAGTATGTGGGAAGTGGTGTCATCTAGTGGTTAGTTCAAAGGCCTGAGAGCCAAGTAGATCCTGAGCTCTTAATTCAGATTGTTACTGATGCATTCCTTTACTCTGTGGATTGCTTTACTTTGCGACTTCAAGGGAACGAATCAGTTTGATTTCCATATTCTCCATCAACTCAGCTAGAAAACAGGGTAGATAGTAATACCTCAGTGAAAGCCATTGAAATGCAACTGAGCCTTCATTAGTAAATAAATTCTGCCTAAACATATTAGGACATGGAGGCAGTGCCATAGGCAAAGATATGTAGCAGCAAACTCCTTCACTTATACTGACTAGAACTACTAACCATGACCTTCAGTCAGCTGCAACTTAGTTTGATTCTATAAAAATGTAAAATAATATTATACAAATAATAATTTCTTAAAATATGGAATTCATGCCAATTATATGATGCATCACAGCACTGATACTATGAAATGATCTATTTTTGGTAACGAAAAATATGGCTCCCAAAGGCTCAAACATCTATAAATTTTCTTTTTGCCTAAAGTATTACTTAATAGCATTTGCTCTCTATAGACCTGATTCAGGAAAACACTTAAATAAGAGCTTTAGTCCTCCTAAAGTCAATGGAGATTAGCAACGTGCTTAAAACTAAGCATACAATTCATTTTTTTTCTTCAGTTGGGGCTGATAGTATTAGCAGGGTGCAAAAATGTAATTTTATTAGTTCTAGATGTTAGCACAAAGAGTTCTGTTAATAATTATGTTTCCTATATTATTTTATATAAAAAGCCTGTGGGAATTACTAAGACATTAGTCTTCAGGTTGCAAGTACTAGTTTTACTTTTATAAATTAATCTATTAAACTTAAAAAAAAAAAAAGAAACCTGAACCTGCCAAAGCATCCAAGACTAAAACTTAATACTTAATGATGAAATAATTATAAATAGGGCTTTTCCAGCTGTCCCACACTAATAGCCATCCCTAACATAACACAATGATACATGTCTTAAGTTTCTGCTAACAGAGCTTATTTCTGACCAGAAGGCTAGAATATTCCTTTTTTGTATGTCAAACTTCCAAAGTGACAGTTCTTCATATCCCTAATATTTCCTTTCCAGCTCACCAAGGCCAAAATGTCATCTTTTTTTTTTGTAAAACAAAAAAATCAAAGCCAAATTGTAAAAATGCAAAGTTTTGGTTAAACAAACACTCAGTATTTCAGTGGTTTTATCTACAGCCTGCAGAGCAACTAAACAAAGCCAAGATATTGTCCATCTCTTTGACAGACAAAGAGCCTCAGAGGTCCAGAATGACATGCCCGGGGCTGGCACGTGATTGGAGTAATTAAATTAAATAGCAGGAAACATGTTTTCCATATGCCATTGCCCGGCCACACACAAACTGTAACAGTAAATCTTTTATATTATGTTGGTTCAGGGAAAAGTGTAACCATTTTAGAAATGTATGGTGCCCACGAAAATTGAGAGAGAAAAGAAGCATGCAGTACAAGATCCTTGTCTTTGGTCATTGTCCTCAGCTGTCAAATAAATTCCTGTCATTTATTTTGAAAGGTAAGCTCAAAATGT
Source organism: Gavialis gangeticus (assembly GCF_001723915.1). Taxonomy (NCBI): domain Eukaryota; kingdom Metazoa; phylum Chordata; order Crocodylia; family Gavialidae; genus Gavialis; species Gavialis gangeticus. Next base: position 191,780 of record NW_017729005.1, on the reverse strand, counting down.
GAAAATTTAACAAGATTTACAATGTTTTACATATAAATTAGTAACACTCTTCAAATTAAAGAAAAAATAAAATCTCTGTATTGAAGTCCAGAGAAAGTTCTAGTATCACACAAATGAAAATTTTAACACATTTCAGACAGGATTTTATCTTAATCTACAACTATTTTAGAACTGAAAAAAATAATCTTTTGTCACACCCTTTCATAATGACATGAATGTAAATGGATCTTTGTTTTGTGACAGTTTCTAAGGGAACAGTATGTTTATCCACATCTCACTACACCTAAAGAACTACCACTTGCGTAGTCATTTGTCATTCTTGGTTTTGCTTGGCACTTGATTATTATCATCAGCTAGAATGCTTGCTTATAACTAATATCTGAGACTAGCTTTTCAATAGATGAAGGTGCCAGATTAGATCACTGGTACAAGTTTTTTTCTCTCTCTGACCCCCCTTCCTCCCCCACCTCCTTTCTGGGGGAGGAGGGTGGCACGGACAACAGAGCCAGGATTGCAAACCAGTTTGGAAGAAACTATTAATCAATGACTGTCATTGTGGCTTAAATGGCCAATCACTGAGATTTTTAGGAGATGACTAATAGCAGGGAAACCAATTCCCATAAATAATATATTCCAAAGATTACAAAGTACTTTAAACATAAAGAGGATTAAGGATCTGGGAAAAAAATATTGGCACATCAAAACCTGTCTTTAAAAATAATTTAATGCAAAATGTGCCCAATATCTTTTGGTAAAGTATTTATTGTGCAATTTTACATTATTTCTAGATATTTCTTTTTGCCTTACCTATTATTTTAAGGGAGAATGTATTTCCTTAATAGTTATTTTTTGCCTCATCAGATATTTAAAAGAGGTTTGGGTTTTAGAAGAGGCACCATGTTAAAGTGGTGCACTTGATAATTGATAGTGATATAAAAAAATCAGAGTAAAATCTCCCAGCTGGAAAAATAATAATTTAAATTTGTATTTTAAAAAAGTGGTGTAACGGAGGAGACAGAAAGTTGATACTCTTGGCTTTGCCTCTGGTTATTACATTCACTCAAATTATTAATATAAGATTTAAAATATCATATATATGGGGACTAATCTTTTCCCCCTTCCCTTCCCATTTATTCTTTTACTTACTAATTATAAATTCAATTATTATACCTGGTAAGTTCTTGTTTAACAATAATTCTAGCATTGTGAAAGGTGACAAAAATGGCAGGAATGTGAAAATCAATTGGTCTCTCATGCCAGCTAGTAGCTAGAAACAGCAGTGCTGGTAGATATATATATATCTCTAATTTTAGGGTATATTTAAAAATAAACAACAAGCCAAAATGTCTTTAATCCCGCAAATCTATCCCATCACCCTCTGAAAAATTTCAGTGGACATTTTTGTTTCTTCTTTCAACTATTTGTGGAATTGGTCAACAATTTTAGAATTTTGGGAACGAAAAGAAATTGAAACCCCATAAAACTGTACATTTTTACCATCGCTGATAAAGGAAGATTAATATATACAGTTGATGAAACTGTATCTTTAAACCAAAGCAGTGAGGCTATGAGTATGAGGAAGAGTTACTACCAATTAGTAGGTATGATGAGACAGATTGTTCTATTTTCCCAAAAGCAAGACACTCACTTCTGGTCTGACACTCATAGGAGGCGTCTGCTTCGGCATTACTTCCTATCCCCTACCTAATTCCACTCTCAGAAGGTTTTCTCTGGAAGCAACACAAAATCTTTTCTACAGAGCTTGAGTGTGGGCAGAAGCTATAGCCTACCTCGCCACAGAAGTAATAACTTTCCACTCAGGAATCTATACTTAAGCTTAAGGCAGAATTAACAAGGGATTCTCTTGCAAAATTTCCCTAGAGCATCTTGGTTTTGGTACTATCACATGCCTTGTATTGCCCAAGGGGAGAGGACCCACAGAGCATTGCAGTGGGTCTGACGCAACTGTGATAGTGTTCTTCATCACTGTCTTTTTTGAGGAATGCTAAACCCATTACCCTGTGACCTCCCACAGTTGACCAGTTGGATGTTTGAAGCAGTCATTGGTGTTTCTTTGTTTTACTAATTCCATCTTTTGTTTCTGTATGGTGAAATACTGTTGCCAACAATATTTAAAGACGAAGATCTTTTTAGATAAAATTCCCGTCCCCACAGTCTATATAAATTCTTTCACTGAGTATCATTTTCCAGCCTCAGGATCATGCTCTCCAAAATGGCTGTCCTAACTTAGAGCTGTTCCTCAAAGCTGATGTGCAGGTTACTGTTCCTTGGGTCTTTTTGCAGGTAGGCTGTACTATGGTTTGTGGCATGGGTGATGAGGTGGGTAACAGGACATAGGTCTCCACTTGTCACAGGCCGGGTAAAGAATGAACACCTGCTAAATAAGAAGCTTACATAAAAAGTGTCCATAAATACCAGTTAAGAGCAAGTGTCCTAGATCCCTCTCAGCAATGGAGTCCCAGAACTTTTGCTGGTGGATGAACTTCTGCTGTGCACAGTTAAGCATGGTACATTTCCAGTCCTCCTCCTTGATACCTGTTGGTACTTCTGCTGCATGTTCAAGAAGTTCCTGGAGGTAGGATGCAACCAGCTCCTTCCCTCGGACTATTCCTCAGCGTTGTAAGGACAAATGTTTTTCTCAATATCCAAAACCCTCTTTGGAAGAGTACATGCATGAGTGTCTGGTGCCTCTTGAGTCAGGGGGTACATGTGCCCTCCCTGACACCAGTCAGCGACCGGGGAGGGGGGGCAGGGGTTTCCTTGGCAGCTGATTCTGCTGGTGCGGGGAGGAGGAGGTCCCCTGTGGCTGATCTCACTCACTTCCAGAAGCGGTGCAGCTGCTTTTGCTGGCGGCTTCGCTCCCTGGCTGGCACTTGAAGGGGGGGCACTGGTGCTCCCACCTGCCCCCCTGCCAGCCAGCTAAACAGGGAGCATAGCTAGACAGGGGGGGCACTGGCGCTTTCAGGGGGTGCATGTGCACCCCCTATGCATCACCTGAGTATGTGAAAAAAACACTCTAAGTCAAAAACTTACAAACAGTACACAAGTTTACACATACAATTTAATACACAGAGCCTATTTTACCATACATTAAAGTGTCATGTAAAAAAACAGGTGACTATGTTAATATGAAGTAAAATAGGCTATGGTACATTAAGCATTACCTAAAAATGTGCATTTGGCACATGAGGGCAGCCCAATGTGCATTTATTTAGTACCTCACATTGGAAGTACTAACTTTAATGTGCATTATGAGAATTGCATTAATGCATTTGTAAACGTACTCAGTCTAATTCCTAGCTAAAATCAATGCCTGGAAGAAGAGGCCTAGAAGTGACCCTAGTAAAGGTGAAGGGGATAAAGGTAGTAAGATGGAAGAACTATAAGGAACTTGTTTCCTTTATAATATGCCTAACTGTTTTGTGCAGCTGCCCAGGTAAGTCAGTACACAGCATTCTCCAGTAATAACAAAATAATGAAGAACCAAGACCACTCCCCCCCCCAAAAAAACCCCCCAAAAAAACAAAACCAAAAAGCCCAAAAAACAAAGACTTATTTCCATCTGTGACAGGCTGGGAGACCTTGCTACCACAATCCCACTATTTTTGGCCTCCAGATTATTGCCACTCCAATCTAGGAGTAAAACCAAATGTTATAAAATAATTCCATCTTAGTAAAATGCAGCATGCTTTTTACTCAAGAGAAAGTTCATAGTTTCACAAACATCACCCTCTGGTTTCCTGCAGAATAGAGACCAATTCTAAATTTCTAGTTGTTTCTCAGTTTTAGTATTGAAAGCTCTTTGTGAAATAGGACCTAACTGAGAAATCATGCTTTTCCCCATGACCTCCTGTAGCAGCAACATCCCCATGAAACTGCAAACTAACAGTATGAGGTTTATGAGCACAGTATTCATTCTCTCCAAATTACATTCGATCTTTCACTCATTGTCATGCTCCTCAAGAACGAAATAACTAAAATAAACACGGCCAAAAAAACCAGTGATGATTATTTCTAGATAACTGAAGGGCATTCAGATAATATGGATCCAGATAAACATACTACTAGAAAGACATTCAGCAGTAGCTGCCTTTTTTCCAGCACTAGACAGGCCTGAAAACAGTAAACTAAGCCCAAATCTTGCTGTTTTCAGCAGGCTTCAAAAAAATTTGTCTGCTCCTAATTCAAATGTAACCTATTGATTCCTGTAGTTATAGTGCCTCACTACTATTCTTTACAACTAATGCTTAGTTTATGTTGGTTTATGTTTTCAAGGGTTACCTTTTTAAGGGCTAAAAACTTAAAAAAAAATCACGAATGCCAAGAGCCTCATTCACAGGGCCTGAAAGGTATTTCTGTTTTCAAAGAGCTTATGCATGTTCATTTAAATTAAATGATGTAAATTAGTGGCATATGCAACATATATTTTCCCCTAGAAATGAACAGATTTGAATTACATCATCACCATATTCACGCTAGGTATGCAGTGCCGTCTTTCCCTTTCTACAAAAAATACCAAGTAAAATGCTTTGGGCTTCTAAGCATAGAGTTAGAAATGTCAGCAGATAAACATACAAAGGTAATGTTATTATTCCAAAGAAAACTATTCAGGTAGAGAGTAGAAGATGTATAAGCAGATCTAGGTAAATGCTAGAGGAACAAAAAGAACAGGAGAACTGCAGGAACTGCCAATCAGTTATGAAGGCTTTCATAACTAACGCAGTGTTTCACATGTGCATGATTCCCTACGGCAGAGCTGTCCAACTGGCAAACCAGAGACAGCATGCAGCCCATGACTGCTTAATTTGTGGCCCCCAAACTCCCACCCAGTTGCCGTTCCCCCCATACCACTTGCTGCATCAGCAGCTAGGGTCTGCAGTCTCCCCTTTCTCCTCCATCTTCCATTCCTGCCTTCACCCAAGGAGGTGGACCAGGGTGGTGCAACCCACAGCTCATCAGGTGTGCCCTTATGGTACAGTGCAGGAGGGGAGCATGCAGCTAAGGAATTGGGGGTGAAGCTGGGTTGACAGTGCATAGCAGTTGGGCACCTGTGCAGCATGGGGCTTAGGGGACCACTTGCTCATGCTGGTGAGGCCAACGTGGCATGCAACCCCAGACCATTTAGAAATTGCCCAGCCTGCCCTATGCTAACCAAAAGATGGTCTTGCCAGGTGTTGTTTGCTGGCCTCTGTGAAAACAGTCGTCAGACTTGGCCTGGTTCAAAACAGATAAATAAAGAACAGCAATTAATGTTCATGTTTCACTTCACTGCCATGTTCAGTAGATGCAGGCAGGCCTAGGAAAATGGACTGAAGAGGGAATAACTAGCAATCTCATCCATGGTACCTTATGGTCAGGGCAGAGCTTCAGTGCACAGCAATATGAGGAAGCTCATTCTACCAATGCTTGAATAAAGAACTCCAGCTTGCAAACTTTTAAGCTTGTCACCCATTTCAACAGCAAATTCTACTTAAAAACCCCCCACACTGCTGTATTCTTTTAGGAAGCAAGTACAAAAGGCAAGGAACAGCAGATGCCTCAAGCTTTCACTGGGGAAAGGGTTGGAGACTATGAGGAGACAGGCTCTGAGCAAAGCTGAAAAGAAAAGCCTACTTGGAGACAGTTAACACTACGAAGCCATACAAAGCATGCCCACAACACATGTCAAACGATGGCACTAAAAGAACAAGTGGCTGGCAGTCATAGAGCATAAGTTGTGAAACTTCAGGAGACTGAACAAGACTTAAGAGGGAAAGTAGTGTGGGCTCAGCTTTGCTGTCAGATGTGTAACACACACTTCTATGAAGAAGGTGTAAATTGCAATTGGCATTGCGAGAAATACAAGGTGTGCAATATCCAGACCTGCTGGCTTCTGGAAGGAAAGTGGTGATCTTTGTAGTCTGAGTAGTTGGAAAAGTCCTTCATGCTCCAAAAAACTTCCACTGGGGAGGCATGGACAAGCCACCCTAAGTCTCTGTTCCCTCTAGATCCCCCTATTGGTCAGTCTGCTACTGGTATTGCTGCAGGATTTTGGTAATATTCATAAACTCCTGTGCTGAGGAAACAGATGCAAAATTAACAGGAAGCCTCTCTGCCCCACTGGGGCACCAACATACCCCATGGTTTTAGACCTATAGGGCACATACCCATGAGTGCGCACATGAGGTTTGCAGAGCCTCAAAGACACTTGAGGTGCCACAAACCACACTCTGTGCACATGCACTTGTACACCACACTGCTCATTAGCAGCATGGTGGTTTGTTTGGGGCTTTTGACACTGGAAGAGCCAAGTGTCAAAAAAACTGCCACTAAAAAAAGTGGCAGGCTGTACATGGCAGCAGTGTGCACCAGAAACCAGAGCCTAGTTGGCCAGAGTGTGCCCAGTATCACCACAGAGAGTCCTGTTATATTCTCCTTTGCATGAGTTAGTATTGGAAAAGATTACTGTCTGGTTTGATTTCTCAAATGATTAAAAAAGGAAACTAAGCATGAAAGAGACATCAAGATTGATAGATGTATAAAAAGCAACACCAGGATTCTTCAAAGCAGGCAGGAGAGACCAGGGCTAGCATGGCTATATAAGGAAAAGGTCACAGTGTTTGTCTATGTGACACTGACCTTTCATTTGGTGCAACTGTGGAATATACTTAGATAAAAGCTTTTAAAGCTCTTGATTACCATTGATTCATGGCAATTGATCAGTTCCAGGAAGAAAAAGAGAAAACAAATAAATATAGTTTAAAGGAACAGATTTTTTCAGTAAGATACTTTTTTCAGAAAAGACTTCAAATGCCAACTGAGAAAAGGGACCAAATAGCTGTAAACATTCTTCTGACAAATTATTTTTTATTTCAGTTCTATTTTATCCCCTTGCCTAGATATTTAGAAGAGATCCACAAGTATCAGAGGGTCACACAATTTTTAAAAAGCAAAGCCAGGAAGCTTGACACATCCTCAGAGCAAATAGGATGGAAAGCCATCTTAAATAATCACGTGGGGATCTCTCTTAAGAAGGAAAGTAGAAAGCCATGTCCCACCCAGGCCTGGATCACACCACACCCATTCCTTCAGCACAGAGATTGCTCTTAGAGTGGAAGGTGGCACAGCTGGAATATCTTGCATTCTAACAATTTTTGAATGCATAATGATGATTGTTAGAGCAGCATCAGAGGTTGAACTGGCCCCAGATTCTTTCTGGCCCCATCCTCACTTCATGCATAGCTCAATCTGGCTCTTGCCTTGAAGGAAAGGAAACCCAGCTGAGCCAGTATGCATAGGAATGTTGTATCAATATGGTTCTGGTGCCCAGATGATTTCTTTAAAATGTAGTTAGACATTTCTGGTAGATTGCTACCTTTCTTGTTCTGAAAATGAACTCCACTGCTAAATCTCCAAACCAATCCCTAAAGCCAAATAGTGGTCATGTGCCAACAGCTTAGAAGGCTTTAATAAGCAAATGTGGACTAGGGAGGAAGAGGTACTTTGCTTGCTGCTAATGATATGTAAGTGATGATGAGTAGATCCATATAACACACATTCACAGGATGAAGACAAATGGTAGTGCCTGGTGTCCAGTAGTGCTTCTATACTCCAAACAATTTACTTGACTGGGAAAGATTATTTTCCTATCCCTCTTAGATCATCTGTGACAAGTTTTTATGGAATATTTTATTCACAGTTTTTATGGAATATATGAACATTTGAACTGTATAGAGTTGAGGACCGTCCCCTTTGAGTCTCAATGCGTTAATACTGAAGCCCAGTCAGAACACTAAAAATGGTAGTGGTCAGGAGCAGATCAAAGTGGGGTGCACTGGTGCACTTGCACCTGCTCTCCTTCCCTCCCACCCCTCCACCCTTTGATTTCTCCTCCACCCAAACTTTAAAACCAATTGCCTGGAAATGGCAGCAGCATTTCTATGCAGGAAGCAGTGAGGGAGTCATTTGACTTCACAGCTCTTTATAATCTACTTGATTCCTTCTAAACTCTTCATTTCACAGGTGTTAACAACCCTCCCTCCTTTTTTAATAGTGCTGATGATCCACTGATAAACTAACCTTTCTTCTGCAATTCTGCTTTCCCTTTTGCTTTCTGCTTTCCTGGTAAAATAGCTCTTATCTAACAACCCTGCAGACTGTTTTAACTCTAGCTAAAAAAATTAACCCAGGTGTGGAAATACCTTTCAGTGAAGAATTGGATGCACTGTTAAGATGCTAAAGGTTTGTTTGTGTTTTATGCCACTAAAAAGACATACATTTAATCTAATGATTAGAGGATTAAAGAAACAGCATCTTTTGAGTATTTCTTGCCTAGTTGGCTGTTTTCATATGATACAGAAAATTACTCCATTTTCAATGAAGTTGCATTTCTTTTTGTTCTGAATGTAAACTCAGTAATACAGTCCTAAGTCCCTAGCATATTAGTATAAGTTTCTAGTTTCTTTTTACCCGGAGAAAACTGTGTGCTGTGTTGTGTTGTGATGCACTGTGCACCCCCCTTTTCAAAACTGTAGGTCTGCCCATGGTACTGGTGTTAACTGCTTCTTCCCATATTGTATTAACCGATGCTCCTACTTACTGTAGTTTGAGCTTGAGCCTATAGGTGAACTCTCAACTCTTCACCCTCACACTCTTAAGAAGGCTAATCTTATACATTTATACAGTGTAAATTATTAGGGGACCCTCTTCTTTAGTGGGCCTTCTACACTTCTGGTTTATATGCCCTTTGCAGAGCCCTATGTATACCACGAATTTTATTGATTAGTGTTCCTTAAAAATGAAACCATTCAATTTTGTGTTATACCACAGAAAAAAGCTACAGCATCCAAGTACTGAAGTAAAAAAGCAGGACTAAGGCTAGGGACAGGCACTACACACCAACTGGTTTAAGTGATCAGAAACTGGTTTAAACCTGTAACAGAACAGATGTTCAGTGCACATAAACCAGTTGGAAAATGGCTGAAACTGGTTTGAGATAAACCTGGTTGAATGTAGTATCAGATTTAATTGATTTGGCTCAAACCGGTTTATGCAACGTCTGTCCCAAACCCCTTGTTGGCTTAAGTTAAACCAGAGTCCCTCAACATCCCGGCATGCTCTCTGGGCTGGGCAGGGCTCTCTGCTCCACAGCAGGGCTGGCCCCTCCCCTCTGCTCCCTGGCTGGAGTTTGGCAGAGACTGCAGGCATCTGCCTGGCTTCTCTGCTCCCCCCCACACTCCCTACTAAGCAGCAATTCCCCATCCCCTCTGCCTTACACAGACACCTCTCAGCACTGGCTAGCAGACCACATGCTGGCTACAGTCCATACTGTAGCAAATAGGACAAAGGCAGAATCAACTGGTAATGTCCCTCTGTTGTTTTCTTAATGGGCTGATAAACACTGAGTTAGGGGGGATAAACACTGTGTTATCAATTCCCTGCTGGGCTTGTCAGAAGGTGGGGGGCCACCTCCCTAATAAGAGTGTCCTGCTGGGGCCTGGCCATGTCCCCCTCTGCTCTGCTCTGCTCAGCTCAGCTCAGCTCTGTGGAAGGCAAGGGAGGGCTTCTCCCCTGCTTTCTCCCCCCTCCCCCCAGCTTCTAGCCTGAGCCACTGCAGAGTTGTGCCTGCATTTCTGGGATGTCTGTGCAGTTACAATCTGATTCAGCCTAGCCAGGTTAGACTAACCCACAGAGATTGAATCAACTTAAGCTCAGGCCTCTTGAAAATCTGTCTCTAGCCTAAAAATAAATGTGTGTCTACACTTATTGTGATAGAGCAGCACAGACAGGGACACTCAAGAAATCCTGGAAAAAAACAGGCAAGTATCTTGGCCAGGCACTTAGGTTTGAGAGACTTTAAATAAAAGGCAACAGAAAAATCAAGTCAGGCTAAGAGAAGGTTCAAAGATGAAAGATACCATGGCAGACTCATCAAATACACTGATGGTCAATGAGACTGGACATTAATTCAGAAGATAATTTTACCTATGATGATGATCTGCCTGAGGAAGAATTTTGTGCATAGTTATCTACAGGAGGATCCTTCAAGAAAAATGAGGTAGTTAAACAGCACTGCCACCCAGATGATGGGAATTGTATAAGAAAGTCAGAAACTAAACAAATAAATGGAAAGCAAACAAGTGGCCCCTTGAGTGGCTCTAAGTGGGACAGGCAGGTATGAGGAGAGAAAACATTTACTAAATTAATTTTGCTGATTTAATTTTGGCTGCAAATTTTGCGAAGAAAGAAAAATATTTATATTTTTGGCTCAGCGTTTGGAAATAACTCTTACAAAATATTTACCTCAGAAAGCCAGTGAAGATAAAAACAGGGTATGCCTGGATTAATTGCCATGGAGTAAAACTTAGGGGATGTGATGAGGAGGAGGTGAATAATGAAGGTGCGTGAATGACTTATTGAATGATAAAGATGAGTGTCAGCACTGCTTCCTGGCCACTGAGATTCAGACTTTAATATATATTTTTATGCCAAAAGATGAACAAATACTAAACTTATAAAAACTATATTTTAGCACCACTTGTTTCTTAGTGTACTTTTCCTCAGAGTACATGAGTTTTATCAAGCATTTTTTTTCTAATTTAGAAGGGATTTCTCCCCAATTAATCCCTATGCAGACTTTTTTTTGACAGCAGGGCAAAACAGGCCTCGTTACCAAGAAGGCCTTATTACTCATTATCTTCAGGAAAAAAATAAGATGTATTTTTAATTAAATACATTTTTTTGTTTCTCTACATCTAGTCTGGATACCTGGTAAATAAAAACTCTTTTAACTAAACCTTCAAAAAGGGAAAAATCAAACTCTTAAAAATACTTAAAGCTATTATTTGACCACTTATGTGATCGTATAAACAAAGAGCTTCAGATTTTTACAAAGTATATATCAACTACTTACTTACAGACTCCAGATTATAAGTAGATGCTGTTCTATATGGCAGTAAGTTACAACAGTATTGATAATGCAAGTTATACTCGTAACTATTGCAAGGTAAGGCTTTTAGCTCTGTTTTTAGCTAGTGGTTATTTTTAGCATATCATCCATATCAGTCAAATAAATGGTTAGAAAATTTAAACTAATTATGCTGTGTTTATGAAAGCTCATACCTATCCATTTTAGTGTAAGCAGTAGTGGAAGTGAAACAGCTAACATTTAATTTGAAGGAAGAGTTAGAGCTGACAGATAATGCAGCTAAGAATTGTTTTCAACTTTTCCTTCACTTCTACCTGTGCTAGTAAATTACAAACACTGAAATGAAAATCTGAACTAAAGTTCAGGAAAGCATTGCTGTTCATTAAGCATTTAAGCATATGTTTAAGCAAATACTTAAGTGCTTTTCTGAACTCGGAGTTTGGGGGTGGGGTGAAGGGTAGGTGAGATGCAAACCTCTAACAGGCTTCAAGTCTGTAAAGTTCCCAGAATGTATTTATAGGTTAACCCCAGTTTTACAAAAGTCTCAAGAGCCTTGTGAAACTTTCATGAAATCATAAATATTGGAAACGAGAAGGAAATTTTTTTCAACCTGGCCAAATTTGGGATAATTAGGAGTTAGAAAATTGGGATTTACCTGTACTTTCTGTCCAGTATGGTATCATTTATGATCATGCATTCAAGACAAAATGCCATGATGGGAAAATGAGCATGCATAGTTATTATTTCCATTTGTTTTACAGTTTTCAATGGCTGAAATAGGATCAAACAAGAGACCAAAAATAGACTTTGTGTAATCATTGTAAAAATAGTGCAATAAAAAACCTTGCCCCTAAAAGCTTTAATTATTTCAACAATGCGTAGCAAGCACATTTGGTTATACAAAACAGAAAGCACCAACTAAATTATTAACTCTACACAAAGTCAAATATCTGAAAGGGGATCTTTTAAAAAAAAACTTTATTTGAGAAAGGAATAGACTTATATCAGAAGGCAAAAAAGGGAACATACAAACAGAATATATTTACATCAGAAAACAAGAGATCACCTTCATGGGTGTAAATTATAATAAATACAGTAGATTTAAGAGACAATTATCAATTAGAAATATGGTGGTTTAAACCCAGTTTTCCTTTTCACTGGTTCCAGGTAGTTTCTTGATTAAATTCAGAGGCTATCAAATTTGAATATAATTAAAGTCCACTGGTTGTACTGGGGTAACTTTCCCCTGACCAATTATAAAAATATCTCCTATGGTGTGTGGTTACATGTGTCTTTGATCTTGTACAAAAGTCTGCTCAACTACAAGTTCTTCCCCAAATAAAATGTATTTTAAAAGATGCACTATCCCTTTTTGGTGACACTAAAATTAGGCTTTTCAAGCAATCAAACATGATGGAAAAATACACATTTTTACCTTTCCTGTTTCATATTTTTGAATGTACATGCTACTTTATCTCCTCTTCCTGTGTAAGAGGAAGAAAGATTTATTTCTATTCTTAATATATTATGCAAAACACATTTCTGCTATCAAAGCTGATGGCAAGGTTTCAGGAGGCCTTTTCTTGTTTTAGCAGCTATTTAGTTATTTGAATTATTTGGAGATGTTTTAAGAAAAAGGATAATGTATCTTTAGAAGTTGCAACATTTTATAAGAGACTGATAATATTAAAGCAAAATGTAAACATGACATGCTAATAATATATATTAGAACAACTTCTACATTTGGCAAAACGACTATCTCTTTTGAAACAGGATACTGTACCTCAAAATACCTTAGCTTTAGAAATATAAATATTTTTAATAGAAAAAAAAACTGACAAGGATTCCAAGTCAGTTTTGGATTATCCATATTAAAGGGGTCTTAATACAATGAATCTTTAACTAGTTTAACAAAAGTAAACCTATAAAACAAGGTAAACATATCAGAAGGGAATATGAAGGAAATGTTTCACTGGAAAGCTTCCTTAACAATTTCCCTACTCGCTTTGTTATTTTCTTTGACAATAAATCAATTCATAGACTGCCCTTTAAAAACAGAGAAAGTAGAACACTATCCACCCCAAACTCCCCCCCCTTTACATTCCTCTGTACATGAATCACTTGGGCTTCCTGTTTCCATAAGGCATTTCCTGTTTCACCCGCACAGAATCACTTTTCTGCAGAACAGCAGGGACCTGACAAAGTATTGACTTAAATAAACAGTGCCTTCTTTTGCATTCAGAGCTACTCTGATTTTACAGCAACAAAGGGCACCGTCTTTCTGAAGGTACGCACTGTACAAATGCATTTTTTTAGCAACTTATAAAATACTCTGTAGTAATTTGATTTTCCTTTTGCCAGGTTGGCATCTTACACAGTTAGTCATTATTCAGAATGACAATAAAACCCTAGCGATAAAAGATTATATATTTTTGTAAGATTAATCTTTATTTAAAAAAATAAACATGAGATTGGATATCAGATAATAATGATAATTCTGGGTTTTTTTCCCCTGCATTTTCAGATATACCCAAGTATCTGTTTGGAACATAATGCTGGCTATCATTCTGTGCCAATATTTCCATCTGCTTCATTTGAGGACATCTTTGTAGATAGTATCATCAAATAAAACAAACAAAAAAAAAACTTAGCAGTGCAAAAGGAAAACAATTTGATTTTTAAATAATTCCTTGCGTTGCCTTGCATCTTTACATCCACCTTATATTTCTATTATTTTCTAAATCATACTTTGTACACAAACCTAGGACTACTGGTATTGTAGCCAGTACCTGTCTAATGGGGGAAAATACCCTACTCTTAACAGTGTTCAAGACTACAGTATGATACATTATATACAGAATTGTGAAAGCAAAAGTCGAGACATGTCACAAGAATTCAGAAACAGAAAGACTGAGTGAATGTTTCATTGATCAGGTCTGGAAACTGATTCCAACAATCACTGATCTCAGCAAACTAGTTAATATAACGAGTTCCATTTCACTACAACTAACTGATGTAATAGAGTTCAGGGCTAATACAAATCCTATTTATTATGCAAAGATTCACATAGCATAATTGAGTGCAACAGGTATTTTTTTAATCAGTGGCCTTAGTATGAGTTTGACTATGTTTTAAGTGTGCATAAAAACACATCCACCTTTGATTCTTCGCATGATAAAATGAGATTAGCTAGATCTGTGAACTGAAAGAAAAATTCTTATCAAGGCCTAAAAATGTATATATGACATTCAGATAATAACCTTAATTACAAATCCTGGAGCTAAATCTTTGCCTATTACCTGTTGCATAAAAGCAGCTTGCTCCCCAGATTCCATTTGCTGGGTTTGAATATCGTCATCACTGTCCAGTGGTTCTTCTTTCACTTTCACAGCCCCCACCTGCTGTCCTATTCTGTCATCCACACAAATACTGCTGCTGTCATCCCTAATGCTGTTACCACTAGAGGGAGCTCTTTCTTCCTGCATTACAGGATCTCCATGAAGCTCCTCTTCAGCTTCTTCTAGTTGACTGCCAGGCTGCTTTAGCTGTTCAATTGATTTAGAGAGCATCTGAAAAAGAGGAACAAATAAATCTTACTGTTAGTATCTCTCTGCAGCTGCAAAATGTTAAAGATTATTATATTTTGTACTAACAAAGTCACGACGTCACCAACAGAACTAGTTAAAACATGCAACTTCCCAGCAGGAATTTATCAGACAAACGTTATAAGAAAGTTAGTTACTCAAGAATAGGGTCGATATTTTTGTCCTGGATATAGAAAATTACCTGTACAATATGGCATAGCACAATTTTAAATTAGCAAATGATACTTGGTACTATAACAAGTTATTTAAATGTATGTCTATGACTATTTACATAGTTGTTTTACAAAAAGGGATATTTCTCTTTATAAATACTTAGAATATAAATGCATGGACTTTAGGTCAGTATATGAGTCATAACATAGAAAATTAATGTAATTCTACAGCTAGAAACATAAACATAGAAGAAAAAAGCAATAAAAAGTAGGTTTTTTCCCTAAAACTTCCTTTTGTTCTGCATCAAAACAATCTTGTAAAGTATGAGCCAAAAATCAAACAAAGAAAAGAGATTACTTCCTATTGTTTGTTAATTCCATGAGAAGTAACCACATCTAAATTGCCATACTCTACAATGAAAACTAAACAGTATACCACAACAAAAAATTCTGCGTAGTATGCAAAAAGTAATAGTAGATCCTGACACAGGATTCCCACCAAAAGAAAGGTCTATTAGAAGGGAAGATGAAGCAGAACCAGAAAACATCAACCAGGCCAAACGGAGTCAGAAGTAGAACACTGCACTGGCCAGCAGATGGAGCATGGCTGCGATGCAAACTGAAGCCACACATTCTTTCTACACATCTCACATACATTACCTGCTGAAATTAAAGGAAAGCCTTTCAGCAGGAACTCTGTATCACAGGTGTACAAGGAAATACTGCTTCTATCTGCTGTGTAAATGACAGCAGTGGCAAAAAAGGCATCTATACACATGCTCTGCGGGAGGGCGGGAGCTTTAACTAGAGCGGCTCTGACAGCTGCTCCATGAAGTGGAGCAGTGTCATATGTATTCAGCATCTTACACTTCAAAATGGCAGCGGGGACACTTTAAAGCTTGTTCAATGAGTTTTAGTTAAAGTGCCCCTGTCGCCATTTTGAAATGTGGGGACAATGAATACACCTGATGTGGAGCCTGCTAAACGTGGCAATTAATTGAGTTGGCTCTGATGCATGCTAGTTAGCATGTGTCAGAGCAGAGGTCTATCATGTGTATGGATATTCAAAAGGCCTTGCTCTTGGAGAGAGATAATTTCATACATCCTTGAATTAGTCTCCTGGAACTACACCTTCAACTTGCTAAATGTGATGCAAGTTATCCTACTGACTTCAAGCGAAGAACAGTTTCTAGGCTCAGGCCAATGACATGCTGATGGATATGAAGTGTTCCATCATGGCAGTAGAATCATGTCTTGAGGAAAAACTATAGTCTTTCAAACTGAGTTTTAGCCACCTGAGGTTCAGTCTGCAGTATGAGGCCATGTGTAGACGAAACGAGAGCCCTTTCAAGCGGGCTAAGTGCTTCTGCACTGCTTTAATGGTGTCACTGTTTGCACGCCTCAGTGGTGTATTGTGTATTAATTCCAGCCACTGTAGGAAATTCAGTGGCGTAATGCGCCTTAAATGACTTAGGGCACAGCAAACTAGTTTTAGTTTGCTGCCCCCACAGCTGTGGAGGGAAGCACTGGGCTCCGTGTAGCTCCATGGCTCTGCAGGAAGCTCTGCAGACAGCCTGGCAGCAGCCTGGGAAAACAGGCTCTGCCCAAGAAAAGCCGTGAGTCTGATCTCCCCCCCCCCCCCCCGGGGCCCGCCCCCCCCCTTGTGGGGGGGGGGGGCCCCCGGCTCCCCCCCCCAC
>NW_017729005.1:152385-175341 GCF_001723915.1 Gavialis gangeticus | reverse complement strand
CCCCCCCCCCCCCCCCCGGAGCCTGCCTGCCTGCTTGATGTGTGGGGGGGCCCAGCGCTTCCCTCCACAGCTGCAGTGCCCCCCGGGACCGCCTGAGCCAGGTGTCTGCGGGTGGGTGCCACCGGGGAGGAGAGGGGGGTGCAGTTGCTGCGGAGGGAAACATCAGCCCCTCCCTGCAGCCCAGGGACCGCTTCGTCCACCAGCAGCCTGCTCTCTCCTCCCCACTGGAGAGGCAGGTAAGTCAGTGGGGTGCGTGCGCGACACAGGGGTTTAATCAGCCCTATATTGAAGCCGTGTTTGTTAAAACCCACTGCTTCAATTTAGGGCCCCCGTTTCATCTACATATGCCCTGAGGTGCTGGATTTTGTAAAGAAAGTTTTAGATACAATGTGTGAATTAGAGTTATGTGCTTATTTGGTGATGGGGAAGTACTGTGCTTATTACTTTAGGGGAGACTATTAGGGGACTATTAAGATCTCCCCCTTCAGGATGGCAGGGAGCCAACATCCTATAAAGGATTTTACACCAAGACTGTCCTTTCTTGAAGGAAATATCTTTGATAAAATCGTGACAACAGAATTTGGTTATGAAAAAGACTGCTATGGTTTTGTGAATTAATGATCTTTTTGCACTGGATAAATATCAAAATATTAACCTGCCTTTGATTCCATCAACCTGAGTTTTGTTTTTTTTCAAATTCTAGTAAGAATGGACAGAAGAACCAATGCCCCCCCTTAGAGCTGCAACTGAAAAATAAGCCTTTTCCACCTTGTCTTATTTTGCATGACCAAACCCAGAACTGGGGCAGTGAGGATAAACCTGGGGTACCACCCCAACACCACTCTCAAGCTGTCTGGTTCCTAAGATCGCAGAAGCTGTTGTGGAGAAGAGGAGAGGACACCCAGAAGCATCCTCAGCACCATATTTCTAGGTTTAGAGTGTGTGGAGTGGGAGTAGGTTGGAGAGGCTTGTTTTCTGGCAGCAATCTGGAGAGTAGCAAGGAGCCAGAGTAAACATACTCAGAGCATATTCCAACAGCCTCCTATGTATGTAGAAGTCACTTAAGGGGATGTGGGTTTTCCTACTTATGTCAGAAATCACAAGGGATACTTAATGAAATGTTGAGGTTCAGCACTAACATGATCATGATGCCCATCTATAATTCCAGAACAATGGAAACGTTATGTGGGTTATATGAATAAAGCAGGTACTATGCTGTCCATCTCCCTCCCCCAATAACATGCAGACGCAAAGGGTAGGCTGAGTCCAGGGAGACTAAGGACGCTGACAGAAAAGCAGCTCCCTGCTGCAACTCATAGTGCTTTGCAGGAAGTGCTTTGCTCCCTTCCTCACTCCCATTCTGAAAACAGCAACAGGCTGGTTGCTCCACAGACACAAGTGACAGAATGCACGCTGTTTTGGAGCATGATCATTTGAACTTGCATATAATGAAGGTTCAGATTTCTGTGGGACTGGGCCCTTTTTAAAGCAGTCTGTACCCATGCACTTCTTTTTGGGTTACAGCTGTAGACAACTTTCAGGTGCCAGATCAGGCAAAAACTGTCACCCCTGTCTGCACCCTAATGTTTAGATCCTGCAATCAGATTCAGCCATCCACAAAGCCCCACTGACTTTATTAGAGCTTAACGTGGGAGAAATTTCTATGTGCATGGCTGCACTTGCTGTAGTCTAATAGTACATCTATTAAACAAAAATATTTCTATGATGAAAGTCTACAGGCATCATGTCTAATAACTCTTTAGTGTGTTGGTATTAAGGATAGCAATGGCCTATTAAAAAAATTCTTTCCATTAATTTTTAGTATTCAGCAACCATTACAAATATATTTTCAGTGCTGCAGGTGACAGTGTTGTAAGGCAGAGAAAACCCTGCAAATGCAACTAATACTAAGTGACTCCTTTTTAAGGAAGAATTTGGAAAATTTCTCAGATCCTACCAGTAGATCTTTTCCAGTTGTTTCTCAGGGTATGATGCTGACCAAAAAGGCAATGAAGCTAGCAACCTATTCAGAGCAGTAGGCTATTCTCTCTCTTTTTGTTAAACATCTGTTGGTGATCCCCCAAAAGAAAGTCTGTCTGCTAGCTGGCTGGCTAGCAAACAAACACAAGCTGAAACATCTGTGTGACAGATAATCATATACAGCTATGTTAGTCACTGATGCTGATCCATCTGTAAAACATTCCATATGCCAGTTGTTTGACATCAGGTGGTTTTCCTCAGAGGGGAATGCAAAAGAGAATGAGAACATGTCGACAGCACAGTTAAGGAGCATATTTTATTTCCTCATTGCTCCCCTTTCTTCTAAATTATCTCACTTTTATGTGGGCATTTTTCCCCTCAAATTGCTGTACACCATTGGTCCTGAATGCTGATAAGCTTAATGATACAAAACCCTTGGACTGTCTTAGGGTAGTATGAAACGCCCTCAAATACTCATTAGGGTAACCTAATGAACGAAGTCATGCAAACATCTGTAGAAGGCTTATTTTCTTGACCTACTTTTGTAGTAGCTTGCATTATAATCTGTAATGCTACCATATTTGGCCCTGCACCGTGTTAGTTAATGGAACATTGCTTTGGGTCTTCAGTGAAATTGGGGCCTGAACAAGTACTGAAAAAGAGGTTATTTGGCCCAGTAACTGGAGCTCTTTGAGATGGGTTGTCCATATGCACATCCTCATTGTGAACATGTACACATCTCAAGCACTCAGCTGAAGACTTTTTACATCAGTTGAACTTGAAGGGCACACTAGAGCCATTCCCTTCCTTGTGTCCCATGGCAAGCAGATAAAAGGTGGTGCTCCTGTGGCAGTCAAATGCTGCATGTAACTCCAAGGAAGAAAAGGTAGAGGGTAGAATATAGATATGGTTATCAACAACTTGAAGAACTCTAGTCACTTGCAAATAACTTTTGTTTTCCCTTGATTGACTGTCCATATTCACATGCTCACTATAACCCAAGGATTTCAAATAAGAATCCATAGTGTAAAACAAACAAACTGGACCTGTTGTAGTCTTTTTGAATTCTTAGCAACAGAAAAAGCCCTTATCTTCCACTGATGGTGGAGGTGAATCTGCTGAGACATTTCGTCTTGGCAAACTAGAGACCAAGGAAGTGAAGAAGCTGACAAATATACATGATTTCCAGATGCACTAGTGACATAGATCACCTGCTTCCCCCTCTCACTTCTTTCTGCCCCTTAGGGAGGTGAATCTTGTTCCACGCTGCCCGTTGTAAACCTGCATGGTTGTGGAGTCCGTCATGACGACTTGATTGTGATGGAAGAGAGTTTGGCATGCTCTGCTCTCCATTCTTGGTTCCAAACCAAATGCGTCTTTGGCATCCAGACAACCCATGCCTGCAGGCAATTGATATGAACTCTCCAGTCTACCAGAGGTATTAATTTTGATGGCCATGGATGGGTGTAAGGCTGAATAGGAGGACTTCATGCTCCTACAAGTCCTGACCCACCATGAATGAGTCATTTTCAGTAGGAATCTGGTGAAAATAGTCCCTGAAAAATCCAGAGATGTGAACAAGCTCTCCTTCTGCAAAGAGGTTATGGTCACCAGAATGACCATCTTGAACTTGAACCTGAAAATTAAGATACTGAGCTTTCTTGTATCCAAGACAGAATGCCTTCCTTACAAAACTGTAATCGGAAAGTAACTACTGTAGAACAATTTCCTACACTTCCAAAGCTATCAAAGGGAATCTCATTAACTGAATGGATGATATAGACTACCATCAATTCAGAAAACAATATAAAGGTTTTCAGTGCTGTGGTCAATGAAGTAGGTGATAACAATTAGGCCTCTGCGAAGCTGCTAGTATTTGCTTCAGATTCGGATTTGCCTGATTTGGGGGACAGTGATTTGATTCAGTGATTCAAATCACTGTCCTGAATCGATTCAGCCAAACCTGATTCGGAGATTTGGCTGCTACCTTCTCTCCCAGCTCAGCAATGGCTGCCCCGCCTGGCCTAGCTCCCGGCACTTTTAAAAAAAAAAAAAAGCCCCAACTCACCGGGTGCTGCTGGGTGGGAGGGCGATCCCCACTGCCCAAGGCTGCATGGGGGGCTCTGTTATGAGCCCTGTGACCCAACCCTGCTGTCCCAGCACCCCCATAGCTGCTCTGTCCACCCCAGCTCCGGCCCTTTAAGAAACACCCCCCCAAACTCACCAGTTCCTGCCGGGTGGGGGGCAATTCCCGCTGCCCCCCACTGCATGGGGGGCTCTTCCATGAGCCCCCCCGCCGAAGCCTTGAGGCCACTGCAGATACTAGTGAGTTGGGGGGGGAGGGGGTTGTTTTTTTTTTTCTTAAAGCCAGAGCTCAGGTACGTGGGGCAGCTGTGGGGGGACCTGAAAGAATGAGTATGGTTGGGGGGCTTGTGGCAGAGCCCTCCATGCTGTATGTGGCAGTGGGGGGCAGCAAGGGTCTCCCCCCCACCCAGCAGCACCTGGTGATTGGGGTTTTTTTTTAAAGCACTGAGAACTGGGGCAAGTGGGCAACCATGGGAGTAGGCAGTAGATGGGACCTGGCAGGGGTCCCACCAGGGTCCCCTCTGCCCTCCTCCCGCCCCCCTCCCCCGTCCCCTGCTTACTGGTATGGAGTCTGGCTCCAGCTCCCTGATGCATCAGCCAGGGACTGCCCAGATCATCGAAGCTCTTCAAATCTTTTCTGAAGATTTGGAGAGCTTTGAATCAATTTGGACCTCTTTACTGGTGCCTTATTTGATTTGGATTTGGAGATTTGGCCACTGAATTGGGCTGAATTTTCTCCAAATTGAATCAGCACCTGAAAATTTGCACAGCCCTAATAACAATGTTGGAAAATGGGAGCAAGATGCAAGTTTTGGCACATCCTGGATGTGATGAATCTACATTTGCAATATTTCCCAGGCATTTGCCTAAACACCAAAGAGATCTGGTTACAGGCATAGTTTAAACTCTGGAGGGCAGGAAGAAACCACAGCAAGGATACTTCAAAAGCAAAAGAAAGAAAACAGGCTTTTTTGATACCCCAAAAGGGGAGCTAGTGAAGGGAAGATGATTCCCCCAGATGGCAGTGGCATGTGGTATGGTAAAAGTTAAAGCAGCGGAAAGCTGGAAAGGGCGCAAGCCCAAAGAAGAAACTTCTAATATTTTTTTTGCTAAGGCAAAAAGTTTCTAATCAAACACTTGAGGCACCCAGGTTGAGAATGTGTGCATGGATAATCACTCAAAAAAGAAATGTATTGTTCGTGTCACAAAGCATTACTGTCTTTTTATGAAGAAATAAAAATATGGCAATAACTTTCCCATAGCCACATTGTGAACTGATGATAGAGTTGAGGATGAAAACAAGTCTTCCCTGACTCCTAGATGTGTCCAATCTACTAGGCTAACAATGTTGCCCATTCTCCATCTTTCTGTGCCCCTTCCCTCTGCGCGCATTTTGCCACTGTGGTAAAAGAGAAATTGGTACCATCACATTGAATTGGAAAATGTCTGATGCACTACATTTACTCTAAGGCTCTTCAATCCACTTACGTTAAAAAAAATAAATAAATGATACTTCCTGGTACTACCCTGAAAAAATTCTCCAAACCATCAAAAACGTGGGACTATAATAATTATGAACGTTGTAATGACACCAGGGTTACACACCATATTTCTATCTGAACCCTCTCACTTTAAGGCTGTGTTCATATCACAGGAAACAGAAACTGGTCCAAAGCCCAATGAAATCAGCATCTTTTCCACAGTGCAGTCAGACGTCTGTACTGCTTCTGTCCAACTTGCCCAATAATTTTGTTTTTGAATTTACAGTCAAACATGTAGATATTGACAAAAAGAATGAATACGACTTTCTTCTGGTATGAACATGTAATATTAATTTTGAAAAAAGGAGTTTTTATTTGAACTCTAATGAAACTAAAAGTAATAATAAAACCATGTTTAAATCAATGAATAAATAAGAATTGTACAACTGGTTTTCTCAAAACCAGCTTATGTACATTTTATAGTTTATTCCAATTGATAGCTACTCAGAGAATGGTTTTAAACTAATGGAACCCATATTATTTTTATTCTTCTGTTTTCAGGAAATTAAACTGTAAGTAATATACATGAGCCAAAGTAAACGGTGGTGGCAGGAGAGGAAATATTTAGAGAAATAGGCCCTTTTGTATAAATGCAAGAGTTCAACCAGAAAAGACATCAAAGACAATCATACCTGCTTAGCTGTACAGGAAGATGGGAAAGTGAGTAAATAATCTGGCCATTGAACATAGGCCTTTTATAGATGTTTCAGTTGCATGTACTGCTTTCATGTATCCTGTACAATGAAAAGCTTTTGTAAAATCCAAAATTTTCTGAGTCAATTTACATGAAATGTCTGTATAAACATACACAGCACTGAGAGTGAACTTGAAGGTACCATCTCATACATTTATTGCTTCCAGAACTTGAATGGCTTAAATACAAGAGGATTCAAACCTGCATTTTCCCCCTCCCATTTCCCATCTTCCATAAACCCCAAGCTATAGCCTAGGCTAGGTGGAAACTTCTCCTACTGAAGCTGGCCCACTGCAGCCAAGAATGCAAGAGGAATGGTGCTAGAAGAGGAGGAAGCAAAAAGGATCCTGGGTATAATCTAGTGGTTAGGGCACTTCTGACCCTAAGCAGGAGTTCCCTATCTACTCTCATCACCTAGGGCACTTGTACACATGACGGTTGTCACAATGTACACATGATGAAAATGTTATTTGTGTGGCTTAACCACACAATATCCAGATGTAGTTTAGTTTGCAACATTGCAAATTGCAACAATACAGCTGTCAGCTTGCCCCCTGGCCAAGGGAGAGGTGGGAAGGCTCTGCAGAAAAAATATGATTGGGCCCCCCACTGCTTCTGCCTTCAGCTGGAGAAGGCAGCGGGGATGATGTACATGGCACAGGGCTGCCCAAGTGGGCTGCTAGCCTTCCCAAGCTACCTGGGCTTCCAGCACCCTGTACACCATCCCCGTCACTGTCTCCAACCACCAGCACACACAGCCACCTTCCTGCCTCCTCCCTGCACTGCCCCAGGGGCAAGCTGGGTGCGCTAGCAGCTGGAGAAGGTGGAGTGAATGATGCATGGGGTGATGGAAAGTAAGGGCAGGCTTGGGGAAGTTTTGGATTGGACACCTCAAAGCTGGGGCAGCATCCTGTCAACTTGCAGCCTACCTGTGTTTACAGCACCGCATGCACCATCCCCACCACCTTCTCTGGCTTCCAGCTAACCCAGCTGCCCTCCTGCAGCCTTCCCATGGCAGGGGATGAGCTGCTGGCAGGCCATGAGGCCCCTGAGCTGTAGGCAGCCCCAGTCCTGCTGGGTGATGCTCCTCAGGTGGGCTCAGGGAACAGTTGGATCATGCCAGGTGCCGTCTCCAAGCTGGGGCAGTACCGAGCCTACCAGCAGCCCATCTGGGTGGCTCCGGGGGGCACCTTCACTACCCCCCCCCAGGCCACAGGCAGGCTTTGACTTCAAAAAAGAGAAAAGAAAAAAAAGAATAGGGTCCCTTGCTGTAATGTGACAGAAAAATTGGAACTGTTTAGTCTTCAGGGTTTTATTCTATGCCCCACTGTTTCAATTTAGAGGGCATAGATTAAAACCCTGAGGACTAAAGCCTGTCACATGTACAAGTGCCCCTAGAGTCTAACATCAGCTGAGCAAACAGTCCTGAGACCACCCTGACAACTAATTGCCAATGCACTTTAACTAGTTATCTCATGTTACTAGTTAACCATGCTACTATCAGTGTTTGGATAAGCAGCCTGCCTGTATTTTTTAAAATGTTTTCTATTTAATACATTCACCACAAAATTCCCAGAGAGTCAGGTCTGTCCCTTCAAAATCATTCCTTTAACAAACTAAGCATAGGTGATCATTCTCAATAAGAAATTTATCTATAGAAATTCCAGGTTTCACAGGCCTGGATGCTATGACCTTGTTAAAAAACACAAGTACAAATGTTTAATATTGGAAATGTGCTGTGGGCATCTCCTCACCCTATACTTGCTGCCCATGGGGATCACACACAGAGAGAAGATGGAGAACCTGATATCCAGCTAAAGTGAGTTCAATGGAGCTACAACAGTTCACTGCAGTTGAAGGTCTAGTCCAGGGGTTTGCAGATTCAATAAAAGCTGTTAACTGATTTTTGAAGCAGTTGCCCACACAGAGTTTATATTGAGAAAACTTAATTTCCCCCTTTCTATCAACAAATTTATGTCGAGAATGGATACATCCACACCATTTTCCTCTGTTTTATTTACTACAGGTCAGTTACAATCATGAGCCAAAGCACTCATGAGTTTCACTTCCCCAGATATTTTTCTCACTTCATAGTTATGCCTATTGTTTTTTTCATGCAACGACTTTCTGAACAGATTAACAGCCTGCAGTGAAAAATGAGGATTAAGGTCTCCTTCTTTAATCCTGACATTGTAAAGTAGCATTGGGAATATTCATGTGCACTGTAAACTGTCTTTTAACTTGGCTATTGTTTACCTCACTGATACAAAGTTTATCATTAGCCAACTGAGACGGCTAGCGTTAGTGATAGCTAACTGTTAGAAAAATATCAATACAATGTTGTAACAACACAAAGAAAGGTTCCTTTATCAATCACATGAAATCTTGTTTCTACTGAAATCAATGGGAGTTCTGGCTCAAGGTTCAACAGGCCTTGGATTCTGACCACTTTTTGCATTGCAGTAAAGCCACTTCAGGTACAAATATACAAACTATGTATATTTACTACCCCCATCGATATAATTGGTTTATAATATAATTGGCTATGGTTTTCCTGAGTTTAGACATTTGCCAGTGGTCTTGTGTTTATATTATTTATACCAAAATTGCATCTTAAGTGGCAAGGTCAATATTCTTTAGATGCAGAGATACGCATATAACATCAGGAGCTAAACAATAAAATTTTTGTTACAGGTTTGGTCTTTCACTATCTGCTACAATATGTTTAACTGGTGCTCTTAGAAATACTATTCTTTTTACTGAGCAAAATTAAGTTCTAAAATGGTGATCAAAGGACTCTACAAGGAAACAAGCTGTCATTTCGACAGAAGTGTATTATATCTGACAACAGCAAAGCCTATCCTCCCAAAGAAAAGCCCAGTTCAGGTTTCTACACATTCATTTTTTCAAAAGCAAGGGCAAGGCTTTCTACCTACTTCTGGATGAGATGTCAAAATTTGCATTTCAGCTGGAATGTTTTGAGAAGGTCAATGTACTAGATCCCATAGGTATAAGTGTCAGCCTCCAGCAAGGAGGTATATTATTTCCCACATCAAAAACCTAGCATCTGACAATTTACAAGAAAGAATCTATAGGGGATCTTCTCTTTGTTACTGAGAATAGAAGCAGACCTCTCAGATCAACTATTTGTTTCTTTTTAGAGTAAAACTGATCCTGGGGAAACCTCTGTCCCTACCCTGCATTAGGTTGTACTTGTGCTCATTAGCACTTTAATCTCAGCACTAGTTTAACATCATCTGAAGTATAATCCCTGATCCAAGAAAAGGAACTGCATCTTATTTCTGTTCTTATTTGAAATATAGTTTTGTATCATATGCACATTTTAATGCATCAAAAGTTCATCCCGTACAGCTACTGTTTTTCCTTTGTCACTCTAACAGAATTTTCCCACATTGTTACAGCTAAAGAGCCTATAATTTTCAAGGTGTTCTATACCCTCCCATAAAAACATATACCCACCTGAAATGTCAAATAAAAGGTTTTAGCTTAAGCAAGTAAAAACAATGAATTAATGTTCCCACAATTAGAAAAAAAAGAAGAAAACATTTTCAGAAATGTCCAGAACAGTAGATAAAGAAGTTATAGAAAAAGGGAATATTGGCTTGTCCTAGTGACTGTTTTTATCATAACCAAGTGACCATTTTCAGTTTGAGTCTTACATTCTTAAAATGTCTTTCTTGGCTTTCCCAGTTAAAAGTCGTTGAGTGCTTCTTAATGGATAAAGCACATTTTCAACACCAAGATCCATGGAAGCCAAAATTACAGATTTTGGAACATTTCTGTTTACATCCCTTCTACAGAAATGCCGAAAAAAGCACTGGTTTCATGTGTAAGCTTGGGTCTTGTTTGTATATGCATCTCAAATCATGAGAAGTTGGATTGCTCTGTTACTACATAATCCAGATCACCAACTTGCTTAAAGAACTATTAAACTCAGTTTTGTATCCCTTCATATTTCACTTGAAAAATAAGGATATTTATTGCCTTTGCAAATGTAAAAAAAAAAAAAAAAGAAGAGTGACTGCAGTCCAATTCATTATTTGAGTAGGAGATTGAATCAATAAGGAGGAAAGCAATCATCTTCAGCACCCTGGATTTTTTAATTTTTTTTTTTGGTGACAATATTTAAAAAACAATACTGGTAATCGATACTTACCAAATCAGGCTTGCTTCTAATCTCATCTATATTCTCATATAGTTAAAAAACTAGGTGACTGTGGCATCGATGCCTACACAGTCAGATGGATTGCAGATTGGCTGAGGGGTCGCACTCAGAGGGTGGTGGTGGATGGGTCATATTCGACCTGGGGGGAGGTGGGTAGCGGAGTCCCCCAGGGCTCGGTCCTGGGGCCTGCGCTGTTCAATTTCTTCATCAGCGATCTGGATGATGGGGTGGAAAGTAACCTGTTTAAATTCGCTGATGACACCAAAATCTGGGGGGAGGTGAGCACGCTAGCAGGGAGTGAGAGATTGCAGAGGGATCTGGATAGGTTACAGGGGTGGGCTAACAGGAACAGGATGCGTTTTAACACGGACAAGTGCAGGGTGCTGCACTTGGGCAGTAGGAACCAGCAGCACACTTATACAATGGGGAACTCCTTACTCGAGAGCACGGAGGCAGAAAGGGATCTTGGAGTCATTATTGACTCCAAGATGAACATGGGCCGACAATGCGAGGTCATGGTTGGCAAGGCTAACCGGACCTTGTCGTGCATCCACAGGTGCATCTCGAGTAGAGCCAAAGAGGTGATCCTCCCCCTCTATGCGACACTGGTCAGGCCACAGCTGGAGTATTGTGTCCAGTTCTGTGCGCCCCAGTTCAAGAGGGATGTGGACAATATGGAGAGGGTCCAGAGGAGGGCCACCCGCATGATCCAGGGACAACAGGGCAGACTCTACAGTGAGAGACTGCGGGACCTGAACCTATTCAGCCTCCACAAGAGAAGGCTAAGGGGGGACCTGGTGACTGTCTATAGACTCACTAGGGGGGACCAGAGGGGTTTGGGGGAGACGCTGTTTCCCCTAGCGCCCGCTGGCATAACAAGGAGAAATGGGCACAAGCTGTTGGAGAGGAGGTATAGATTGAACATCCGCAAAAACTACTTCACCGTTAGGGCGGCTAGGAGCTGGAACCAACTTCCAAGGGAAGTGGTGCTGGCCCCTACCCTGGGGGTCTTTAAGAAGAGGCTGGATGCCCACCTAGCTGGACTCGTTTGAGTCCCATTTCTCTTTTTGGGGTTTTTGTTGTTCTCCCGCCCTGGCGGGGGGTCGGGCTAGAAGATCTATTAGGTCCCTTCCGACCCTTAATCTATGAATCTATGAATCTATATTTGCTACTCTAATAAATTTTCTTCCCCCCAATAAAGTGACCAACTCTAAATATATGTACCATCACTTACTTTTTTTGTAGACTTGCGAAAACTAACTAAGGTCTGCTATATGTACTTGGCCAGATGTACTGCTCCAAGAATGGTGACCCAGAAATCATGGTCAATATCTCATGGCCATTCAACCAACAAAAACCATGCCTAAAAAAGATCTTCAAGTGATAGCAGGCCACTGAATTTGGTTATTTTTGCTATGTTCTATCCGATATAAATCTGTGGTAAAAAGCTGCTGACTGACCTCACTGACCACGTGACCCTTTACACATGATAAATTGGAGCAAAGTTATTGTATCAGTCATTTATTCTGAAACATCTAATTAACTGACTAATTAAGGTATGTCTCAAAAGAGAAGTACTCCCCCAAATTATTTTTAACAGCATTTCATCAAAGATTCACACTGAAACTACCACTATTACAGATCAGTTGCAGCCTTTGTGGTATCTTACCCAGTCCAGTTCACATTAGCTGCAATGTATTCCTAGGCAAAAGTGAAAGACTAGCAATTTGAGTCATTCCATTCTAATTAATCAATTGTTTAACTAATTTGGCTTTAATTATGGTATTCAGGACGTGAGCACTTACGAGTGCATACCATGAATGCTAAATGCTTTAGCCTGATTTATGAATAAATCACATTTATCTGTCATAAACCTATAGTTTTGATTTCTTGCCTTGTGAAGAATGCATGAACAGTAGCTGATTGCTGCCTGCCATGAATAACTTGTAATCACACAAAAACTCCATCCTTAACACTAATAAAAATTTCTCTTTTCTTCAGACAATTGAGGGCAGGTGAAATACTTTCAAAACCTTGAGGCTACAAGATATACATATGCCATCCTGATTAAACATATGGAATGCATACTCAAAGAAAAGCCAACTGGAGTCCTACTTGAGTAATCAAAACACCCAAGCTGAGAGGGGTTAACATGCAAGGATCAGTTCTGAACTTTGAAGTTTTCTGGTCTTCATTTTTCCTAATTAAGACAAGATTTAATAACCAAACCACTGTAAAAACTATGTAATTAAACTTCATATTTGTTTCTAATTTTGTTGGGAATTTTCAGCAGATTCCAAGAAATCAGTACCCCATAGGAGAAGTTCACCAGTGAAGTGGATTGAGCCATTCTCTGATATACAAGAGTTACATGCCTGCTTTTCATCTTTTTCCCCCCTTCCACATGATTGGCTCACAGGTTTGTCTGTCAAATAATCCTCAAACAAGACACAAAAAAGAAAGATGCAACGATTCACATGTCAGAGGTATCCAATAAAGTGTTACAAACATCTATTTCATCCCAACTTGAAAATGAATTTGGTACAATCAGTAAGTTCGAAGGATGTGTTCTGAAAAATGCAGGAGAAAATTCTTCATTGGTCCTCAGGGATCAGATTATTCCAGTACCCACATGGCTCAGTATTAAAGTATGCAGATCAGCAACCTTCATGGCTACAAACTATATCTTGTGGAAGTTCTGGATACTGTTTTTGTAAAATTATACTTTCTGATTATAAATACAGTCAGATTCTATGGCCCTTTATTTATAGTGGGAGACTTGCTGGTTTCTCACAGACTAAGATATTATTCTACACAAGAAAGCAGAACTGGGCTTTGGATTCACTAGTGCAGGAGTTGTCAACTGGGGGTACACATACCCCCAGGTGTACCCCAGACGGCTCTAGGGGATACACGTGGGCAGACGGGGATGGAGCACTGCCATGCAACATCCTGCCCAGCACTGCCCACCCGGCTGGATACAGAGGGAGCTCACACATGGTGGCTGCTGCCGCTCCACATCTGGCCACGCACCATCCCTCCACCCCCCAGTCAGCAGCTGGGGATATACTGCTTCCCATCTGGCCGACAGGGGTACAATGATCTAACAAGGTTGAAAACCCCTGCACTCATGGCAATAGCTGTTTCTCTTGTAACTTATGCCTTTGGTATTAGTTTTTACCTTGACACAGAAAATTTGCTTTCATGTTACTAATCAATTTTATATGGGATTTCAGTACGGGAATTTCAAATAAATTCAATTAGGAGATAGGGTCTGAAAAACTCTGAATGTATTGCTCATCATCAAATAGCGAGTAAGCTTAAAATATGAAGCTACACAGAACCAACACTGGAAATGACAGAACTGACACAGGATACAGAAAATGAAATGCTGGTAAATCAACTACAATTTTCAACACTCTATAAGGAATTGCTTATTTATTCAATAGGCAACTAATTCAAAATGATAATTTAAAACTCAAAAAGCACATGACTGCTGTTACATTTAACTGCATTACCTGTCCATGGAATCAACTTTGGACAATCTTCAGGAAAGATAAAAAATGAGAGGTTTATACTAATTCACATGGGCACCCTGTGGGTGTTCTATGTGTGCAGGAGAGGATGCCCATTTGTTCAGGTATCGCATCCATGAATACTCCAACTATCTTTGCTTCTGATGTTTTACCTTTATTAGGAAGGCATTTGTTTGGGAACTCACTTTATTCATGTGGATCTGCTGCTGGTACTGTTTTTGCTTCTCCAAAAACTGCTGGTGCTGCTGCTGAATGACCAGCTGGGCCAATGTACTTTGAGGCAGAGGAGCTGACTGGGTTCGATTCAGCGGTCTATGACGAGGCAACTTGTGGGCAGCCCTTGTACCGGGTGAGACTCTCTCCTTTGTTGCTAAAGGAGACTGTGGATGGAGAGGAACCCCTCCTGCAAAACAACAACATTTCACTCAAATGTGAGGACCGCTAAGATTCAGGAAGCTCAAAACAGAGGAGAAATGCTTCAGGAAAAAGGCAGGCAGGGGCTCAGAATACCTGATGTACTACAGAACATCACAGTAGCATAAATAACACTGAAGTCCTATCACATGTCCTGCCATAATAAGAAGTTCAACAGCACTAAAAGAATAATTTGGGTTTTCAAGTTACATCAAGTTACATTTGGAAGCTGGAGGGGAAGATTGAAGCACATTGAAATCTTGATAATTACCAGTCACAAGAAGCTTCTGTTGTCTCATTTGTTCTTTCAATAACAAATGTTGCAGGAGAGCCTGGTGGCTGCTGTTAGGCTTTCCCTCTAGAGCAACATGAGGATGAGCTGAAGATGGAGGGATGCTTCCTCCGTACTGTGCAGGCAGAGTCACTCCCTGCCTGAGTGTCTGTGTCTCACACTTCTGTTTTTCTTTGAGTGAAG
Source organism: Gavialis gangeticus (assembly GCF_001723915.1). Classification (NCBI taxonomy): domain Eukaryota; kingdom Metazoa; phylum Chordata; order Crocodylia; family Gavialidae; genus Gavialis; species Gavialis gangeticus. Next base: position 160,430 of record NW_017729005.1, on the reverse strand, counting down.
ATGAAGCCTGCGCCAAGAAACAACAGACATAGTTACTGCTTTTCACTGACTTAGACAATCAGATCACTACATAATTAGACAGACCTGCAATTGACAAGGATGGAAATCTCTATCTTACCCTGTGCCTGTGGGCTGAAAATAGAGAAAAAAATCATCTCTTAATCTTAAACAGGTAGGACAACTAAACAGTGGAACTACTTGAGGAAAGTACAGAAGAAATGGCGATAAACAAGGAACCTGCAATACAAAGGTTATTCACAAGTGTTACTGTTTAAGTGATATTCCCAGCCACAAAGTTGGTTCAATGAAAGATGTCACCCATTAAAATCCTTGCGTCTCACAAGAGGCAAGATTTCAATGTGCTCTTAAAGTACTGCGTATCTGAATAAGACTTCTTCCAGGCTCCTTTGTATCCCACACAGGCTCACATTTCCAGCAGGGAGGGCTGGGGGGTGGCAGGAGGAGTGGGGTTCCAAAACTTTCCTATGGAGCAGATGATTCTTGGCTTTCCACACAACCATCCCTCATGCAGCCAGGCCCTCTCAGAGGTCATGTAGCCAGGCCCTCTCAGAGAGAGGCCCGGGCCACTTCCATTTTTTGAGGCTCCCAGTATATAAAAAAATATTAATTCATCATGTACTACAAGCGGTATGACCTGGTAAATGGGCCCGGTAAATGGGCCCGTGAATGAGAGGCCTGGGCCAAATGGCCCTCCTGGCCCCACCTGTAATAGGCCCTGCATGCAGCACACCAATCAGAAAACTGAGTCAACACTGAATGAGGTGAGAAGTTAACCATGCTTGGGAAAAAGTTGGTGCCCAATGGTTCCTTTGGAATAAATCCCTTCCAGGGCTGCTTGTGGGACAGTGCAATTGTGCACTGTACATCATCAGGATGGATTTATAAAGCCAAATCGCACATCAGTGGGAGATGGTAGGCATTTGGTACTTTAAAGGCCCCTGACTTAACCACCGAAAGGCCTGATTTTATATATACAATTTTGAAAATTGTGGCCCATTAGAAATGAAGATCTGCCTTCGTTGTCTGTGTTCAAGCTAAAAGTTTTACTGAAAATATAAAGTATATTTTATGTGTTGATTAGAGTAATAATACAAGTACTAGCAGCAATAAATGTGGTAGTGTTAGGGTGATGCATCCATGACAGTCCAGGAAATATGTAAGAGGCAAGGATTTTTGTGGGTGATATCTTGTATTGGGCCAGCTGCATTGCTGGTAATAGACTTAGGCAAGTTTCCAAATGCAATGCATTCTTCTTCAGGTGCGAGGGAAAACAGGTACAGTGAAAAAATTGGTTTTAATATTTATTCCCCTGTGCCTGCTTTCTCCTTAGACTGCATTTGAAAGCTTGTCTCAGTTTATGCCAACCATGCAGTTGATCCAATAAAAGATATCACCCATGAAAATCCTTGCCGCTCAGTAATAAATATTTTATTCAGACTTCCAAGTTGTGCCTGGTTACCATTCAGGCTCTGTCATGGCAAAAAAAAAGCCCTATCTTTTAATGATCTGAATTCCAGATGTTTTAAAGAGGCAAGCTCTAACTGGTTTTCATTAAAACTTCACGTGCATAACCTTCCTTCACACTCTGCTACTGCCCTTCTCCCATGAAAAACAAATACCAATTAAAATCAAATTTCATTGGCTTATTCTAACAACTGCTATAAATGTTACCTTGCAAAAATTACACACTGGACTTGTTCAGATACCAAAAACAGCATTTGGCAATAACTCACCACAGTTGAAGATTATATGGGGCATGCTTTGTAATTAAAGGGTATTCTTATTTCTTTTAATTTTTTAATATTATAAGATACTTAGACATTACTTATATCTTGCTGTCAGTTAGGTAAGTCACTTTGAAAGGAAAAAATGTTCATAGGTGGTATATTATTTAGTATTACTTGCAACATGTTTAACTCTGAGGCTAAAATTGGATGTTGTCTCTGTGGCAGGATTAGATATGCTGGGATGTGTCCTGGCATAGCTGATGTGATATATGGGCAGATACGGGCATCACCTGGGGCCACTGGGGCCTGCTCCTGAGGTACGGGACAAAAGCCCCGAGTTCCACGTCCTGGTCCAGGGCATACATTTGCTGATGTGGAGAGGGAAACCCCAAACCTACAGACATGCAGCCAGGTGCTCCTGAGACTTTAGACACCCGATTCTGCAGGACAGTGGTCCTGGTTGCTGGGCACTGACAAGGGTATGCATCTGCAGGTGCAGAATGGGGAAACCCTTAGGTTTCCACGCTCCATCCTTCAAACGCAAGCCTTGGGAATTTCCGTGGTGCATGGATGCATGAATGGAGAAGGGAAACCCAGGGGCCCTGCTCCACATGTTCAGACCCCATGTTGTGGCCAGGTACCTGGGGCTATTGCACTGCGGCATCAGGCCTCTGAACACCTGCTCTGGCAGCTGGAGAGCACAGGCAGCTCCAGCCTGCCCATGCTCTTGCATCATAAATGAACAGACATCTGCCACAAAAGGGAGGCACAGAATATTACTAACAATTTGCACACCCCAATTTTGGGGCATTTGGGGTTTACCAGGAGATATGGAGATCTGCTAGCTTGGGTTGTGTGCTGCTATAAAAAAAAATCATAGTGGCACACAGGCAGTGTCTATTTGCGGCCTTCTTCACATATAACGATTTGGTTACATATATCAGGTGTAAAGTTTGTAGAGAATGTATTTAGCGCTTACAAAATGTTCTTGTTCTTCTGGTGTTAGATTTTTTAAAATATTATGTACTTTTCCATTCAAAAGTGACCTGGATAACAGCAATATTTCTCTAGAAAGCACATTATATTATAGTAAAAAAGACTAGAAATGACATGAAAAGTTGAATGAGATTTAGCATTGAAATTAAGTACCACCTTATAGCATTCCATAATAAAGTACATACTTAAAAGGAAACATATATACTGTAAAGTAATACTTATTTATAACATCTAGAATGTTTATATTTCCTACCAAATTTATAATTTGTATTATTTTATTACATCTAAAGTTGCTGACATTTCTATAACATTGCAATACTCTATGGAGTCCTTATAAAGCTTAATGCAAACCTTTATTTCTAGGCAAAATAAACTAGGAAGCACTGGGGTAAAATCTTAGCCCCACTGAAGTCAATGGAGAAACTCACATTTACTTCAAAGGACTAGAATTCCCCTGCCACAGTACTGTGACTTACGATCTTTAACAGCTAATGCGGATTATCAATCATAGTGAATCCATACATTTATAACACTTAATCCAACAAACAAATTCAATTGCTGCAACCTGAGCAAAGGCCAACAATTATTAAATTACTAAATGTTCTTTGGTTTATCAATTATATTTACACATATCACATTTATATCTGCAGTGACTGATGGCATATACCTTAAATCAGTGGTGCCCAACATTTTGGCTCCGCAAGCTGGAAGAACAGTACCAGGTCCACCCTCATGCCAGGTCCAGTCCCTGGGCTGAATTTAGCACAGGGGAATGGCCCAGCTAGGACCTGATCCAGGGTGGTTGCAGCTGGAGCCTAATCCAATGCCTCAATGGGGTACTGGCATGGCTAGGACCCAATCCCTCTGCATGGAAATGGACTCGGTTGGGGCCCAACCTCTCTGTGCAAGGCTGGCCTATCCAGGACATGATCCAGCATCACAGGGCTAGCATAGCCAGGACCCAATCTTTATGCATGGTCTGTATTGGGTTGCTCCAGCCATGGCAGGCTTGGAAATTTGGTGATGGGGGAGACCTACAGGATGGGTGATATGACTCCAAAGGCTGGATCTGGCCCATGGGCCAGGGGTTGAGCACCAGAGCCTTAAATCTACTGATAGGGACACCAAAAGAGAGATTAATACTCATTCTGAAAATTGCTGATTTTAACACAGTACTTTTGGAAATATTTTTTCAAACATCGAATGATCACTTGGTAAAGGAGTAGTTTAAAAGGTCAAATTATATGACCCACTCGCATACCACACTACAGCTCTGGTTTCGGACACTTGTATTTGTAGTTCAAAAATTACATTTGGCACATAATTGTCTGAGCGTTATATTTTGCATTTCTACACTTATTGTTAAGTACACTATTACTGTCAGATACATACAATAAAAATGAAGGCAAGATAGGGGATACACTTTCTGAGAAGTGAAAAGATCAGAGCATGCTTGTATTATAAGAAGGAAAAAAGAAGTTGTGGTGATTAAGAAAGCAGAGACAAGCATGGTTGACCTCAATGAGAAACCCTTAAAATATAGTAAGAATACCCTTTTAAAGTAGTCACTTACACTGATATGGGATTGTACTGCTGGAAGTCCCAAGGTAATGTTGGGCAGAGATGGGGATGTGTACAGGCTCAACAGATTCATTGATTCCTCACCAATCAGAATGTGTTGTTGTGAAACCAGAGGCTGGAACAAGAAAAATAATATACACATAACTTCCATGCCCATATTACCTCTTTCTATTGCCCTGCTACAAAGAAAGCTACATTATTTTGACATCCACTGAGGCATCAAATATTGGAGAAAGCTACATCATCCTTGGGACCTACTGCTATATCCCCAATACAAATCTGAGACTTTTATCTTCAGATGCATATTGATACAAACCTGCTTGACATTTTGAGCAATTTACCCTTCAGTATCTGTTCTCCAACCAATAATACATTCATTCCTAGGGCTCAATCATAATTTTCCTAAGGGTTAATCATAATTTTGCCTGAGTAAGCATTTATTTATTGATTGATTTATATGTCCCAATTTGTATATTTTTATATAAATTAGGAGGTGAATATTTATTGTTTTCCAAGATAAATCCTGCAGTTCATACTGAATACACAGCCAATGCCATTGAACAACATTTGGGGATGCTAGAGTTACAGAGTACCACTAATACGAGCTATTTACATTAAAAGAGAAGAACTTTCTGTAATTCAACACTGTTCATTCTATGTACCATAATCCTGAGCCACTAACTGAAAGGGGATTCTTCTGAGCTATACCATTTACTAGTACAAATGGGAAAGGTTTGAGTAAAATTAATTTAGGAAAAAATGCCGGAGTTTGTCAAATAAAGGTAACTGCCATTTAAAAATCTTTACTAACAATAAAAATATGTCCCACATTATCTGGTACTAAGCCCCCCTCTTTCAAGGTGCTTAATCTGCTTTACTCCCTCCTAATTTCAGCATCTTGCAGCAATGTGATACAGCTGTTTGCTAAGTGGACATCACATTTCTGATGCAATATTTGTAATCACCCCGTAGTACAAACAGGCTTTCTAAAATGTTTGCCCAGAGACACCCGCTTTACATTCACTGGAAAGAAGTCTAAGGTACACAGTCACATGCTTATTTGCAGAGGAATCTTTTTGAAGCTTCTGTCTTTGTGCTTTAACAGTCATGTTTTTCAACATGTGGTCTAGTAGAGTTGCTTGAATTACATTTTCTGTTTAACTCTTGCTTTCCTTACAGAACTTTTACACAATAAAAGCTACAAAGGTCTTACTAGACTTAGGAACTCTGGCATGATATGGTCCCCAAGGGAACAACATCCCTGAAAAAGAATACCCTGTGTAACAGTATGACACAGTGACTGCTTTCTTCCCAAACAAAAAGCATATGGGACTCCAATAATAGACCACCTCCAAGAGGGATACTGCACACTCGGGCTTTGACTAAAGTAAATATAATAACTTGTCAAGCATGTTGTGGGGAGCTGTAGATTTTCCCCTGGACAAACCTGGGATATCAATTAACTTTGGAAAATGCCTTGTGCTAATACAATGTGACTTCAGATTGTCACTGAAAAGTGGTTTAGCACAAAAATACAGGATGTTATTTCAAAACATAACCTTTCACATACAGTTTGTTTGGAGATAAGATGTATCCACTGAGACAACAACGGTAGAAGTCTATACGTGTAATTTTTTCTTGGTGACTTGGGAATGTCAAAAAGACAGTATACAGAAGTGATACGGGCTCTACTGAAATACAAGTAAAGGGACTCCTTTATTTGTAAAATACATTAATTTTTCAGAAACATGACACTGCCTTAAAAACATGTCATTCTGTATATTATTAAAACAATGCATGGCTAGAATACGAGGTATTATTGTGAAATGCTACAAAGATCTTACCAAATGTGATGCTATAAATCTGTAATCCTCAACCATCATCAACCTGCATTGGCTACAACAGGTACACAGTGCTACATTTTAAAAAATGAGTATTTCCTTTTCGGTTTTATGATGCTTCACTGTGAAGGTTTGCATTAGGAAACAAGAACAAAAGGATAAAGTAAAACACATTCCCTTATGAACTAGGCAATGCATGACTGTTAACACTGGATCTAGCCCAAATCAGTTCTGTTCAACACATGAAACATGACAGTTATATTAAAAATAGCAATTTATTATTAAGTACATTTATACCCAAATACAAAGGCAGCAGATCTCCTAAGCAGTTGTTCTCCTAAAAGAAGCAGCTGATAGTTGTTGTATTAACCCCACATTAAGATCCCTGTCCAGAAATGAACTCTACATGGACCCAGGGACCTACCTGGTTAGAGCTATCTATGTATTCGGGCAACTATTCCCTAGAGTAACTGATCCTGTTCCACTACTGCCAATACACTGAGCTAAATAGTATGTGTCCAGAAGCATCCATGTGGTGTGCTGGAGTTCCCTACTTTCTGTGCCTTTCAAAGAAATGACCCTGGGAATCTGGCTAGCTTAATTCTTAAAATGGAAGAATAGTAATTAGATATACTTATGTGTGGTCTTACTGCCTATTTTTACCTCGTACAGGACATGCTGAAAAAAAGGAATAAGCACACACATGCAGAGATGTTCACATGTACACATTAGTGGAGGAAAAGGGAATATTTCCTGAGGACTTGAAACCTACCAAGTTGTAAAATCAGTCCAAGATTGCCAAGACCTTGAAAATCCATAATGGCTTAGGTTCTTACTTCAAAGCACCATTTTACCTTTTTTTTTTGAGATTTAAAAATGAAAATAATTTCTTTTATGTTTGGGAGGGATTGTACTGTCACGATATACCAGCTAGAAACCTATTAATTTTACCACAGAAGTCTTACAAAGACACCTCCATTAAGCTGAGGATTATAAACATAATAAGAGTAGGAGCTGCATTAGAGAAAGTTTTGTGTTTGTCTCTGTCCCTTTATATAATCAGAAGGTTCGCATCTATCATTTAAAAAAAATGCCACTGTCCAAAAATGCTGTATAACAAATGTAAATAGATTCTGTACGTGCATAACCTAAATAAACCTCACTGACACCTAATGGAATATTTCTATTGGCTTCAAGAGGGCTCGTATGTACATAGAAATAATCATACAAGGTTGAACTATATATCACCAAAGCAAGCTGTCCCACACAATGCATTGCCCCTGCAAGCAGTATTTAGCCTATGCAGAGCATGTCATTCAAAAGTGTATGGTATGCTGTAACAAGCTGCAGTAAACTTTGATACTACCGAAGACAACTGGGTCCAATAAAAACAACTTTTATTTATAAGGTGCAATTAAAATCCAGAGTTAACATTTAAGTTTCACATCATCAGAGAAAGTCTTTTAACAGAGCAGACACTGAAAGCCCCACTAGAGGAACTGAGATAGCAAGGGATTATCTACAAATGTTCTTATTTACAGTGGCCCCCAAAAACTAAAATGAACAGTTACCAGACTCCCCACTCCACATGCAAGTCATGTAAGAAGTTGCTATTTAAATGATGAAGGCAGAAAATATTTTCTCTCTTTTTTTTTTAAATCAAAGTACAATTACTGATAATTCCATAATTCTGTCTGTGTCATGGAGTGTGGACATTTCCAGTACTGCCTCATGTTTTTACTGGTAAATGCCTCTTCTATCACAACAACCTGTTTTTGCCCCAGAAAAAAGTGCTGTATTTGCTGCCATAAAAACCACAGCTATACACCCACTCACAAGGGAACACAACACTTACTGCAAATGTCACAACAACAATTAT
>NW_017729005.1:140280-147385 GCF_001723915.1 Gavialis gangeticus | reverse complement strand
TGAGAATAAAAACCACAGCTATACACCCACTCACAAGGGAACACAACACTTACTGCAAATGTCACAACAACAATTATGAAACAACAGCAGCATGAGTCATGCAGGATTACGGCAAAACAAGTGACATTTCAGATGATTTTAGAATACTCAACCTATTATTAGAAACTTCTGTACTTCATGTATCTGACAAAAATTGATTAGATAAATGGCATTTGAGAGCTGGCATCTAATGCACAACTAGGGAAGAAACATTCAGTTGTTTGGTTACTATTAAAGAATTAAATAAAATCCTACTGAAATCAAAATGTACTGATGTTGAGATCTATGGAAAAATGTTTGAGCCCGCAGGACCACAGCCTTAACAAGCAAGTAACCAGAGAGGTAAAGAAGTCTCTGATTGGAGCCAGAAATGGAAGCCAGTGGTTTCAGCTTCCAAGTCTTCTGCCAATGAGCAGAGTGACTGGCTCCAGCACATCCAGCTCCACTTTTAAAATAGCTTTTTGGGCTCATTTCAGTGCTCGTGATAGTAAGAGACTAATACCAACAATGCCAGGAATAGCAAGGGAAGATGATGTGCAATGCAGTGCTCCATTAATACACTGAATACAGTTCCACTTCTCTAGCAGCTACAGTCTTCCTAGAGTTGCCATGAACACAACAGACTATTTGCTTATGTGGTGGGTTAAAGATGGGAAACAAGTGTCCATGAAGTAAAATATTCAAAGAACCAAGCACTGCAAAAATCAGCTGAATGCATTATCATTCCCTTTTGATTTTTTATACTGGTAACTGATGTGTTCAAGCCAAGACAGTGACTAATTTGATAGGATTTCCTGTGTAATTCGGCATTCATGTCTTCATATTATAACATTCTGTTCCTATACATCTTTAATGAGATGAAAATATACCTATTTAATTCTACTATCTTGACAAACCTGTGATCTGATTTTAACTTTGTTGTAGCTTTCTCTGCACAGTCAGAATTTCCTTGCAATCCCATACGCAGAACCATGAGCCAAGACCACATGTTAGCCATCAATGCAACCTTTTTTGGGGGGGGTTCTGGGCCATAGAGAGGCTACTAATCAGTGTGCAGAGGTCAGCCACCTGCCCCTTGGATCATAGTTCACACACACAATTAATTCATTATGGGGAAAAGTCAGGGCTGGAGGTTGAACTAGCCATTGCAGTTTTTTTGGAGGTGAATGTCTTGCCACTGACCTGGAGAAATAGCTCCATTAGCTCAAACTCTGTTAAATCGCATTTCCTTATGCTATTTTTCTAATCAGCCAACAGTATAAAACAACAAACAGCAGCAAGCTAGGCCATCAAAACTTCAAAGAAATTATAATTATGGGCATTGATACTCTCTCTCTTCATTTAACAGCATTAAATTACATGCCCATTTTGTTTATGTTGATACTGTAAAATAGAAAGCACGTAGACTGTATGAGAGAGGATAACACATCATTAGTACCTCTATAGTGCTTGCCATCCAAGGACCCCAAATAACTTGAAAAAGAGTGGATGAAACCTCATTAGACATTACCAATGGTAGGGATGGGAAAACTGAGGCACACAAAAGGGTCACAGGAAGTCTGAGAGAACAGAGCTCCTCTATGTTTAATAATGACTAGTAACCGATTTAGTTCAATATTCAGTGCAAGTTATGGCCCTCCTCATTGTAAATTAAGTTTTTCAAAAATCTGTATGTGTGAGCTTTTAGGTGTGCAATGCATTGGGAACCTTTTTATTATATATAGTATCTTTATCTCTCTCTCTCTCTCTCTCTCTCTCTCTCTTCCATCCACTATTTGAAGCCCTAATTAACCAAAACCCTAGACCCTGTCAAGACATTTCTGTCAGGTGCTTTAGGACTTTCCAGGGTTAGCAGCATATGCTGGCTGTCCCTTGAAGAAGCTAGAAATTTCCTTTTCCTTATAGCTTTAAGGACTGGCTCCTTAGTCAAATGCACAAGAAGATACCGGACATTGGACTTTAATCTTGAGCAAATATTGTCTATTTGGATCTTGGGCCACTGTGATCTTTGGACAAAACTTCAATATCTGGGAAGAAAGAAATTTCTTTGGAAAGTTTAGCAAAGGCACAAGCAGCTTCTCGATGTCCCTCTGCAACTGAGAATATTTGAAGTGGATTTAAAGGATCGATCAATGGGTGGACAGCAGGTGAGACATCCAGTGATAATGCTAAATGCAGTTATGTTAGGAAAACACACACACACACGGTGGGTGGGGGGGGTATACCTATGTATGTATGCATATATGGAGGAGTATACATACATATGTTTGGAGGAGTGTATATGTATGTATGTATATAGGCATTTGTGTACTGTGTATGTATGTGTATACACACACCCTATCCATTAAGTCTGATAACTTACTCTTGTTGTTATAGTTTAATTTACAGATTCTATCATATTTGCTCACAGTTATTAATGCATGGGTAGTCCCTAAGATATCAATGGGACTAAATAACAGTGTTTCAGCCTTCTGACAACAGCTGTGGCTGTGTCTCTCTTTCCATTTAGTTTTCCTTTCACCTGTCTTCTTCTGTCCAAAACTTGGCTTGTATTTCCGACATTGTTTGTGGTAACTAGTCATTATCTCAACCTCAACATAACTAACACAGATTTTTTATCTTCATTTCACATGTCCTCTCGTATAACTTTCTTTCCTCGATCACTGAGCAGAATCACTCTGCCTGTCAGTCCCATAACACTGACATCATCTTTTGCATGGACTTCACTTTGTTTAGGTCCTCACGTCCAGGTTGTCTCAGGGTTTCCAATGACTTCTGCATAACATCTCCAAGATCTCACCTTCTCTCTCCGTTCATGCACCCAAAACGCTTATCCAGGCACTTGGTGTCTTATGTCCCTTATGCTGCAACACCTTTTTCCCTGGCCTTGACAAAGACACTATTCAATGGGCAACAGAGAGATCTTCTATGTCCTAGCTCTATTCCAGGTATATTTGGCCATCAGTTTCCTGGTACTTTAAGGGATTCTACCTCCCTCAATTCCTCTGCTTTGGGCTGGAACAGAATACTGAAGGAGTAAGTTAATACTCAAGATAGGTAAGCCCTTTTATACAAGAGTTATTATTCCTGGTTAATCCACAGTGGACATGTTTATTCCAGAATAAGTCCACCTGTAGGCAAGCTCTAAGACTAACAAAGCTCTAAGACTAATGAATCTAGAACTATATATACACGTCTTTGGAAGCACAAAATATTTGCTGAAATATCACTTGCTCCAAATAGAATTAAAAAACAACAGACTCTGCAAAGTTACACATCGTTATTGTGTTACTACACTAACATTTAGAGATATTAAAAGTTTCACAGAATTTCATTAAGTTTATGATGCCAATATTCCTTATGGTATATCAGAAGAGATGTGTTACTGTGCATCTTGGCACCATCTAATTTGCAATCTCAAACAAAAGATAGCCCCTATTTTGCATGTTCATGATGTGACTTCCTGACATAGCCCTTAAATTCCTTTTTAGATTAAGCAATTACCTGGCCAACAAGGCTAGGGACAGAAGTTACACATAAACCAGTATAAGTGATCAGAAACCAGTTCAAAGCTGTAACACAACAGAAGTTCAGTACACATAAATCACATTCAAAGGCTAGGGACAGACGTTTAAAAAGCTGGAGCCTGAATTGATTGAATATTTGCAGGTTACTCTAACCTGCCTAGACTGAACTAGTTTGGAACTGAACAGACATTCCCTCTGGACAGAGGAAATGCAGGCACATGTCTGCAACCCTCAGGGTCAAGAGCCGGGGTGGCGCTAGAGCACACCCTCGGTTGCAGAGAAGCTGGGGGGGGGGGAGGGGGCCGCGTGGCCAGGCCCAGCAGTAGCATGGGGGTTTAATTCCCCGCTCCCTGTCCCATGGACCTGAGCTGGGTCTGCTGGGCGCTCCCTTGCTGCTGCAGAGGCAGGGATGTAGCCAGACACTGGCTGGTATGGCCCCTGAGGCAGAGGGGGCAGGGAGGGGGGTTATTTCCACCTCCACCCTCTCTACCCTCAGGGGACCACAGCAGTGTCTCCCCGCCTGACTACTGCCGCTTGCTCCCTGAACCAGGAGAGCTGCAGGATAAGACCCTTACAGGCCCCCACCCCTGCCTGTCCCTGCTCTGGCTAGGGAGCAGAGGGGCAGGGCCAGCCCTGCTCCACTGGAGCAGAGAACACAGCCCAGAGAGCATGCCAGGATGCTGGGGGACTCTGGTTTGAACTTAAACCAGGAAGGGGTCTGGGACAGAAGTTGCATAAACCAGTTTGAGCTCAATCAGGTAAATATGATACTACATTCAACCAGGTTTCTCTCAAACTGGTTTCAGTCATTTTGAAACTCATTTATATGCACTGAACAGCTATTCTGTTACAAGTTTAAATCAGTTTCTGATCACTTAAACCAGTTTCAGTTTATGTGTAATGTCTGTCCCTAGCCAAAATGGCTGAAACCAGTTCAAGATAAACTTGGATGGATATAGGTTAAATCAGTTTATTGAACTTCTGTCCCAGATCCCCTCCAGTTTCAGGTTAACTCATGGTCCCCCAGCATGCTTTACACTTCACAGGGTGGGCTTTAGCCTAAGATGTCTGCTCCAGTTATGCAGGGAGACATGCTCTAGTGCCCCCTGGCTTCTGGCCTTAGCCACTGCAGGCATGTAGCTGCATTTCCAAAATCAAAAGAGAATGTCTATTTATATGTTTATTGGTTCAATGTACGCAGTATAGAGTAACCTGCAAAGATTGAATTAATTTAGCCTCAGGCTTTTTGACTGTCTGTACTTAGCTTAATAGGATCAAGAGTATTGTTTTTACCTCAGCTTGAGAATTAGGTGGCAAAACTGATGTTTCATTTTCCATTACACTTCCAGTAGGGCCATTGCTTGGTGAGCTTGGACCTGATCCTGGAGAACCGCTACTGACTGAGGACTCTGAAAAACAGATGAAGCAGATATGCAACCAGGGTTAAATTAGATATGTCCAGCTGTGCTTATGATGAACATTGTATGCTTCCTTCAGCATATATATGAAGAATGCTGAACCTATACTGAATGGAGCATTCAATTCATTTTTAAGGGAGGACAGTTTTTTAGCCTCTTAAAACAGACAGATATTCTTGTTCTTTTCCCTCTTGACACTCTGGTGCACAAAGGGTGAATTTATTACTTGACTTTTCTGCAAACATGGCACATTACTCAGTGGCAAGCAAACAGAACTGCTAATGAGTAAAAAGAAAAGGAAGCACTTTTTATTGCATAGCCTCCTGCCTCTGAGAGAGATCAGAATGACAGAGATAGTAGACTTGCAAAGGTCAAGATAACATGTCATCAATTCATGAGGCCTACTGCCATTCCTTTGCTATTTGGAAAGGGCTGCAAAGTATTCTGTTGTGAACTAACCTTTATATGTGCAACCAATAAAAAACAATACGCCATTTATAATATACCTCTGTCAGCAAAGTATGAGGAAATACCTGCAGCATGCAAAATCTTAAAACAGCATTTTGAGGACTCTGTTTTAGTCTGTCCTGGTTCAAAGTACCCAGGAGCTTTGGTCAAGATGAAGGGTAGTGAGACGACTTACTAGGTCTTTGTCAATCTAACTTCTTTAAGTCTATGTTGATTAAAATGAGAGTTTTGTGTACTGAACAAGGAAAAAGATAACAAGAAGTAATTAATATTGCCATTATGTGGAGATATAAAAATCTTTATTTACATAATATCTTTTTATACAACCTGTGTATCAGGAAATTTAAATAATTTCAGTTAGCCAGCAATCACTAGCCACTAGCCAAATTGGACATTTTTAGATATCGCCAACTCTATATTCTCTACGTTCTGTACCCACTTGCAGTTTACTCCCCACTCTTACTGTCACTGAGATAATGGGAGTTATACTAGTGGCTTTTAAGACTCTCTGCTGTTTCAGTTCCAGCTAGAATACATTTCTGCAATTCACTGTCATGAGTCAATACACTAATAATGTACATCTGGGCAAGAAATGTTTTTGCAAAGAAACTTTTCAGCTTTTCATACAAAAAATGCAAACCTCCAAAACGATAATTCTCTTTTTCCCATTTCTGGAAATGTTATTATTTTTTATTTCTTTCAAAAGAAAAGCTTTGGCAGGAAAAGTCTGATCACCTGTACTTTTCAATCACGGGACAAAATGTACAAAACATGGTGAAACAAATCACACCAATGACAATCAGTAAAAAAACAAACAAACCAATGAACCCACGAAAACTATTTTCTGGTGTAAGGAATCACTGTTAGTAAGCCAGTGTCAAAGACAGCAACAGAATACAAGTTTCCTTTCCTTTACTACTTCTACTTTAACTATGGCAAATGGTAAAGTTATCCTGTTAAAGTAATTAGTATTTTATTTTGCATCTCACTTGTGAGTGTACACATCACAGAAAGGAATGGGCCATCCTAGAAATCAATAGGAGATGAAGATTTTGACATTAGGAGTGTCGGTGAAGAAATAGGCAATAGATAGCAACTGGTAGATCTGCAACAACTTGAACAGTGGCATTTATATCACTAGCAGTGAAATAATTTGTACATATCTGAGCCTAATAGCAGATTTTTTAAATGGAAAACACTGTAGCTGTTCCACAATTTTAAAAAAAAGGAAATATTCTTCACCTGGATCATAATGACGCCTTGTTGGACCTAGTGCTGGCCACAGGTGATGACCTGGTGAGGGGGCTGCGGGTGCTCAACCACCTGGGTGACAGCGATCATCGCCTGCTGGAATTCACCATCCAGCACAAGGTAGCAAAGGCATGCAGTAAGGCAGCGGCCCTAGATTTTAGGAGGGCACACTTCAGTGAGCTAAGGAGGATAGTTGGAGAGGCGCTGAGGTCCCGGAGGGGAGGGGAGCCAGGTGTCCAAGGAGAGTGGTCGCTCCTTAAGGAGATAATCCTCCAAGCCCAAAGGAAGGTAATCCCAATGAGGATCAAAGGGAGCAGGAGAGCACACAAGACGCCATGGCTCACCAAAAGCATCCAGGAATGTCTCCTTGCTAAAAAGGAGACTTACACCCAATGGAAAGAA
>NW_017729005.1:129070-139176 GCF_001723915.1 Gavialis gangeticus | reverse complement strand
TTTAAGAGGAGGTTAGATGAACACCTTGCTGGGGTCGTTTGACCCGAGTACTCTTTCCTGCCATGGCAGGGGGTTGGACTAGATGATCTGCTCAGGTCCCTTCCGACCCTAGAAACTATGAAACTATAATCCTGAAGACACATGGGCAGAGAACTGCCCTGAAAACTACATATACGAGACACTGAACAGAATGTGTTAATACTGTACTTCGTGTGCTATGTCTACAGGATGAGCACTGAGCAGTACCAGGTTGGCTGTATAGATAAATGGCCTGGCATCATTTTTTTCTATTGAGTCAATGCAACAAGCACCAAAAGCATTCTACACCTGTGCATTCAAGATGACTGGGTATCATATGCTTGTAGAGGGTATAATTCAATACAAAAAGTTTAGTAAAAATTCTTCAGTAAAACATGTAAAAAAATGGCTCAACAATGCCAAGCACATTACCACTTTAGGTATTATTATCATATGCATGATTGCTATGTGAGGATAACTGCCCTCTCATTCACTATGTTCACATGCCTAGAAAGTAATTCAAAACAATTTTAATTAACTCCAAAGCTTTCACTTTGTGGGTTGTTTTTTTTTTTTTTTTATCTCACCCCCACCCAGTAGGAATTTTTTCCCCTAACTGCTAAAAATTCTTTCTAATTAACAACAGTCTTCTCTGCTATGACTAAAAATACATCACTAAATATTTAAACAGGTCTGTATGTCACAGAATAACTTGGTGAGCTCTTAGATCAAAAACAAGTAAGGCTGACATTTTCAAACAAAGTTATCAGGAGGAGTGGTCAACCATATGATTTCAAAAGGGCTCTTGGTTACCCTGAATTCAAGTAGTTTCTTTCAAAGACATCAGACTTCATACCTGAGATCTGTGCAGCAGAGAAATATATTCCTTTGAAATCAGGTGAAGATTTTTCTAAATGGGCAGAGAAGCAAGACAAGCAGTTCTCATCTTTTGCCTTTAGTCCAAGCCATGCACATATGGCTTTAAATTCCTCATAATCTCCCAGTTCAAGACAAAAAATCCGACACAGAGAAATGTGTTCTAAAAGAACCAGGTTACATTTTCTAGCCTGCTCACCATAACAGAAACTTAGTTGTTATGACAAAATAAAAATAGTGCTATAGGATAATTGGAAATTACAGGGAAAGCCTTTTCTCACAGTATATCTTCTAGTTTTCCAGGAAACCCGGGAGGCTAATAAATAGGTGAAATTTCATTGTCTTCAGTGGAATAGTATTCAGAGGTATTATCCTTCTTCAAAGCCTTGACGCTATTTGCAATTCCTACACTTCAGGTCTCACTCAAGACCACTCACTCTTCAGCAGCAGCTGGTCAACTGAAGTCCAGTTCTTTTAACTGCTGCTACTCTTCTACCTCCTTTCTTTTACAAAAGGCTACTTCTAAGGTGCTGAATACATCCTGCATTTTTCAACTGCCAATGCCTCTGGAATGTCTATACCACTAGCTCTGAGTGTTTGAGACTGGACTGTAGAAATGGCTACTTCAGACTGCAACATAGTCTCCCTCTTCACTTAGGGCACTGACAGACATGCAGCTCTCTAGTCTAACTCATGGCACTTCACAAAAAGTGCCATGAGTTAAACTGACTCTCTTGACCCAACAGACATTTGTGGTTGGATTGGGAGGGTGGAAGATTGAGCTCCACTTTGGAGCCAATCCAGTAAGAGAGGCTGTGCCTCTGCAACCTCTTTTCCTAGCTCCACTTCCCCCTCTCCCAGCTCCAATGCTGTCTCAGCATGGGCGGGGGAGTTGGCAGGAGAGGGAGATCTGTTCTGGGGTTTGCCCAGCCTGCACTGGAGTGTGTGTGTGGGGGGGATCTGGTGGATTGGAGCCCCCCCCCAGCCCACACACACACCACACTCTGGCACAAGCTGGGCAAACCCCAGTCGGAACTCCCTCCCTCGCTTCCATCCTGAAGACAGCACTGGGGTGGGGCTAGGAGCTGCTTCAGCCAAGCCGCGCTCTCACCATGGGATGACACAAGTTAACGAAGGCACTCCACTTTGAAGCACCTTCATTTGAGCCCTCAAGTAATGAAGGTTCATTTGTTGTGTGATCAGACACTTTTTAAAGTGCTCTGCAGCTATGCACTTCTGCCAGGGCACGGCTGTAGAGTGCTTTCAGTGGCAGATCATGTGACAAAACGTCACTTCTGTTAGTGCCCTTAATGATTGATTGATTGATTGAATGCACGCATGCACGTGTGTGTGTATATACTAACGACTGTGTCTCCATGAAAGCATGTGACTTTACATATAAAGTGGGGATACTGGTGCAGTTTCAATTAGTGCCTGAAAGCACCTTCAAATATTGTTACACTATGGTGGCATCTGTTTATGTAAGATCCAAATACTTGTCCATGGAATTGTTTATGGTATTAGAAGCCGTGTATAAATATAAGATATAATTGCTTTGGCTTTTTCCCAAAACGAAGGTTTCCCAAAAATTTAATGAAACTTTCCATCTGATACTATAGCTAACATATGTGTTTTGCATAGTCAGCAACATGACGCCATTACTTCTGCATCTCTTAGCCAGGCATTGATTAGATGTTAACTCTGATCCTGTTGGCTGGAAGAGCTCAGGAAAAAGCACTGTTGCAATTAATATTCTAGCCTGTGCCTGATTTAGTTCTGGAAAGCATTCTTATTCAGAACAGTATTCAGCAGTATTAAAACTCACTGAAGTCAATCAGATTTAAGCATGTGCTCAAGTGCTTTCCTGGATCAGGGCCATAATGGGCTTCAAAGCTGTCTGCAGACTTGTTAAATTAGGGCTCAGGTTTCTCAGAATCCGTATGCTGTTCATACCCCACATTCCTAAATGTCTTTGCTTTTCCCTGAAGACATTAAGTTGAATTTAACAGTCCCTACTTAGCTTGCAATACGACAAGTGCTATTCATTCATTCATCCGTCCATTTCCTATTCAACTTCAGGGATTGAAATTTTTGTTAAAAGTAGCTATTTTAATTCTGTTTTTCTGATGATCAATCTTAAAGTATCAAGTATTTAAACAGTATGAGTCTTTTCTTGCCTTTTCAATTTGTCTTGTCTTTTGGATAAGGCTTGGGCTTATCCCTTCTTCCTCATCCTTTATGAATAGCATTTCCTTTTTGGTTTTTATTTTAATTTTGCTGCTACTAGAAAACAAAGGGCCCTGTATGACAATGACTACATGCTAAATGCATGCATTCTTGAAATTAGGATACATTCTGAGCAGTCAAATGGTAATGTATACTACAATCTAACATGCATAGCTCGCTGATTTTCGGTCCTAGCTCCTGTGCGGTGCTGGGACTGCAGGCACCTGGCTTTCAACTCTATCCTGGATGAACCTGTCAAGTGAAAGGTCCAGGATCATTCTTCCTGACATGTCTGGCTTTCCTCATCCCATCTAGAGGCCTGGTAAAGTAGAGAGGTCCCTGGTTGATGTCACAGCTGGGTGAGGACCACAAACTGTTTGTATTATCTCTGTGGAGCAGTCTGCCGATAGGGACACCTGTTATCTATTATGATCTGGAGATATTCCTTGTGCAAAAAAAAGTCATAACTTTACATAATATGAGCACACGTAGTGTCTTTTTTACTGCTTGAATGCAGGGTCACTTGTGTTTTAAGTGCATTTAATGTATGCTAAGTCTAACATACTACATGGCCCATGCTGTTGTAGAGCCTATGTGAAGAGCATGGACATTCTCCGCAGAGAGGTAAATGAGACTAATCTGAGGGCTAACAATGAACTGGTCAAATTTGGCTATAAACAAAATGATGTCGGACATCCAAAAGAAAGACTAGGAAAGAAAACACATTTTCCCCCTTTTGATCTCTTTCTGTTCCACAAGCCTACAAATGGCTTGCTTTTGTACTTACTATTGCAATGTTCAAATGAAAGTATGAGTCTCAGGTTGACGGTGTCCTTTTAATAAGAGAATAAAGAACAGAATCTTGTGAGTTCTTATACCTTTAATATAGTTTTAATTTTGACAGAGAAACTCCTTCCCAGCTTTTGTTTGATGCTCAATTATGTTTCCAGTAAACTACTTTTTGAGACTTCTGAACATGCCTGCTGGCGGCAGCAGTTAAGACAGAATCTCTTTAATCTTTATTTACCTGTCACCTCAAACAGTCTCTTCTTGAATGAGCTGACAACATTTCCATCCTTCCTCCTCAGTAAGGGGCTACTTCTCCTTTCTGTCACCTTCTGTTTTAATCTGGAACGCACCTTCAAGTTGGGCTCTGAGGCTGGGAATCAAGAGAAGAAAATATACGATTAACAATTAAAAAGCTGTTTTACCCAGCAGTGCTGTCTTCCTTTTAGTGTGCTCTACCCTGAGCTCCTGTTTGGCCAGAGGAAGAGAGAGGAGGGAGGGAGGACTGGAGAGAAAAAGCAGCAAGGAGGAGGAGGCCCCCTCTACCTTTTCTGTCAAGCTTTTTCAGGGACTGAGGCAGGGTGAAACAGGATCACACTTAGGCAACTAATAGGTAGCCCTTATAATTAACTGGGTGAACTTAGAATCTACAACTCCCCACAATGATGCCACTCAGTAGCCCCTTAGCTTGTAAGCTTTTCCTACACTTGAGCCAACTATAAGGGGCACATGAGAAAAGAAGGGGGGCAGCATTTTACTTCAACAATGCCATACTTACTCAAGCCGAAGGCAAGGTTTTTCCCCCATTCAGCATGGGGAGTTCACCTTGGATCTGAGTACAAAGTGTAGGAGGGAGAGGCCAGATGGTTGTGGCTCCATCCCCAGCCCTGACACAGGCTTGGGATCAGTCAGAGCCATAGCTGCCACCTGCCACCCCACTGCCTCAGCTCCCCAGCCTGGTCCCAGGATTGGAGCTGCCACCACCCTAACTGATGCTGCCTGGCTGGGAGGGCGACAGAACCTCCATGTGCCCCATGGCCCCAACTAGAGCTGAAGCCACAACTAAGGGTATGCAGCAGTGGGGAGGGACAAGGTATGTACATGGGGGTATGGCACAGACACAAGAGGTGGCAGGTGGCAGGGAGGCAAGTGACAGTGTGCAACATGTGGGGGGGCTGTGGATGGGGGGCAAGGTGGAGGGGGGAAGGGTCAGGAGTCATGCCAGTTGACTTCCCTACCGCTTGTTCCCCCACCACTGCTTGCCTCCCTGCCACTGCTTTTCCCCACTGCAGCAGTGAAGGGGGTGAATTTAAGATGACCCTCCAATATTTTTATAATTTTTCCACGTATAGAATCTAATTATTTAAGATGAATTATTATTTCATCCTAAATTCAAAGTCATCTTGGATCTGGGAAAATATGGTATATATGCATTCAAAGGCACAACGCCATGGCATTAGGGGGAGATTTAAAAAAATGCTTGAGACATTGAGTAGCACAAAGGCACAAACACAGTGACACTTGTTAGAAGTCAATGAGACTTATGCTCCTGAAGCTATTTGGTTACTTTAAAATGGTTTAAACAACCATTCTCTTACTATATGCTTCTTTCTCTAGCTCAGTATAGATGCCTACCGCACTGTCAAGTCTATTTCTAATAAAAATGACATTTCAGTGATTAAGTTAAAGATAAAAAGGGTATTTCAATAGTTGGCTGCTGAGCTGATTTTTCCTTCCAGTCCTTAAAGAAATTCCTGTTATTCTCTTTTGCGCTAATCCCAGCTGCAATAGCACGACAGATAGGACTGACAATATTTTCTGCAGGCCTATCAAACATATTTGGCTACTAATACGCTGTTTTGCTATTAGACCTGCTTAGGAGCCAGGAAAAGCCTTATCCTATGGCATTTTTACATCTCTTATAGGTGAAAACTGATAACAGTATACTTAGGAACCCCATTTGCATTTAGATTTTAGTTTGATGGTGGAAACGGGAAGAAGCTTCTGTTAGTGCCTTTTGATATTTTTGAAGAAATATAACTTATGTCAGAACGTATTGGCTGAATATTTCTTAGTCAGCAGTTCAGAGCCTGAAACCTTACTTTCTTAATAACTGCACCAAAACAGATTTATTACAGCATCTAGAGAACATTTAAATCCAGAGAACATGAAAATATAAGCTTAGTCTGAAAAAGAAGAAGTAGGATCGAATCCCAGAAATCCTAGGATTATATTTAATGCATTTTGGACAACTTCCATCTCCTTTTTCATTTACTAAGTAGGCACAGTCTTTAAATGTGAACATTAGAGACCAAGTTTTGTCAAGCATATTGTTTTTGTCACCTCTGTATGAAAAAAAAATCCTTTGCCCATTTGTCTGTTCTACTAGGTAAAACTCTATTAACAGATGGTTAATGGCAGTTAAGTTTAAGGTAGAACTTGTTTATATTTCCCTGTCTGGCCACAAATCTTGGCTCATCAATATCTCAAGCTGTACAGAGCTGGAAACTGGGATCAGTTTCCTCTCTCTCACTTTCATGCACATGCACAGAAGGACAAAATAGGGAGAGGGTGAAATCCTAGATCCATTGAAGACTTCTAACTTCAAATCTGTCTTTTGGTGCAATATGAACACAATTGTTTCCTCCCGTCTCATTTTTTACTATGGGGACATTAGCATTGCCTGAGACAAAGCTAAGGCGTAGCCAAGAACATATGGAATTTAAGTTGCTCCAAGAGTGCTACAAAATATTCTGTGAATTTTGAGGCAGTTGGATTTGCACTGCCTCTTGCCTGCCTTTGTCATGTCTGTTCCTACTTGCAGAAAATCTGGGGGGCTGTATTTCTCAACCGTTTTCAGAGGAATATTTATGTAGATTTATGTATGCTCTGACCAGGAATATCTATGTAGATTTATGTACGCTCTGACCAGGAATCTTACCTAGTTATAGTTTCTTTCGGAAGTGAAGTTAATCAGCTATTGTACTGACTCAGGTTTCAGTTAGGGTTTGTTCTAATTATAATTCTCCATACTCCCAAGCTGTAGGAGAAGACTTCCATATCAGTGACTGAATAATGCAATGTAAATCCTCTGGGCTCAGAGAAAGAGCTCTTCAACATCCACTGGGGACAAGTTCCACTTGTATATGAATGTGTTTCATGCCCAGTTACACTGATTGCATTTCTATTTTTACCACATTCCCATCACACTCTGCATTTCAATCAATCCAAACAGAGAAGGCAGTCTTTTATGTGGATGTCTGAATTTATATGCCAACTGAGAGGATAAACCTTGCATAAAGATGAAGGATCATTATTTAAATGAAAACAATTAATTTTAAAATGAAAAGTGGGGGTGAAAAACAGGTTTTCAATGCTTTAAATGAGATAAAAAGTAAAGCTTTGAGGACTATGAAGTTTAGACTTTCTCCAGTATTCTGCATGAGATGCAGTCAGACGAGAGTACTGCATCAAACAGGATTCTTGATAGTGAGCACTGAAAACTGAGACTCCAGTGAACTAAATACATATGTATAGTTATTGTGTATGGTCTGATGCTTACAGCACAGGATTGGGAAACAGGATTTCTAGCTTCTAAACGTGGCTAAGCCACTGACTCTTAGAGAAGTCACACGGTGAAAAATTGTCCCCACTGAAGTCTATGACAGAATCCATTTATTTCAACAGCAGTTCTCCAAACAAACACATAGCCCATACGTGGAACCCACAAGAATAGGTTAATTTAACCCATCTGAATAAGACCTATGGTAGTGCCCACTGTGCTCAGAGTCAGCACTGAGCAGGACTTTTTCAAGTCATGGTGAGCCACTATATTGAATAC
This sequence comes from Gavialis gangeticus, assembly GCF_001723915.1. Classification (NCBI taxonomy): domain Eukaryota; kingdom Metazoa; phylum Chordata; order Crocodylia; family Gavialidae; genus Gavialis; species Gavialis gangeticus. The sequence continues at coordinate 131,429 of NW_017729005.1, read as the reverse complement.
ATTTTCACTTCCTCTTCCCAGAATTAAGCTGCAACTTTCTTTCCCATTTCCGGTGAGTCCTGCTTTTACCAGCCATAAATGTCTATCAAACATCACTGAACTGGGTCCCAAACAGCTTATTTAGAATCCCTCCATTGCCCTCTCTCTCTGCCTGTCGCATATGATTGGCATGGCCATGCACTCTAAGAGATGGAGCCAGACCATGGTGCCCTGCACCTCATCTACATATACATTTTTGGAGGATCCCAGGACATGTGACAAACACTTGGTTCCAGTCATGAGTGGGGGTCTAATTACCACATCAATCCTTTGTGGTGGGTCTCTGGAGTAGACACATACTGAACAGTGCTGAGCTGTGGGGTCACTGCCATGGCTTGAAATGCAGTTGTCTCTGCTGGGGCCCAGCCCAGTGAGCTAAGTTATGAGCCTTTTGGCATTGGATTAATGTCATGCAAGAATGGTGGCATCTGGGCCTGGGGCTTGCAGATAGGATGCCTGCCTAGACTTGGAGAATATCTGAAGCCCCAGATCAATAGGTCTGGGAGGGAGGCTACTTGCCTGGTAGTAGAGCCACACAGATTTGATGACTGAGCTCTGCTCAGTCAAATTTTGGAAGTTCACTATTGGGCCCTTGAACCAAAATATACAATTTTTAAATGTACTATAAACAAGTAGGCACAGAAGTGCTACTTAAAAGCATATTTATGGAACACCTGAGACAAAAGTTGCAGCTATATCGAAAGAGGTAAACTGCATCACTTCTGGATGAACTAAGTCTATGGGTACTTGTAGTAATTTCTCTATATGAAAGTTACTACAGGTATCTTTATTTCTAGGTCAGTGTTTTCAAATTTGCTTCTCTCTTCCATGTGTTCAGGGAGCACAGGGTCTGACATCAAGGAAGGGGCTGCAAGGGAAAAATTGCAGGGGGTGTAGCAAAAGGCACCTGACCTCCCCCCCCCAAATTTATTTTCCCTGCTGTAGCAGTGGAAAGGGAACAAATTCAAGGCAAACCTCAAAAATGAGATTCTATACTTGGAAAACTGCAATAAATTTGAACATTTTCCATATATAGAATCTAATTATTGGAGGGTCGTCATATAGTCAGAACTATCTTATATTCAAGTAAATATGGTATTTTACACACCCTGATAACTAGCAGTGATGAACAAAGTAATGTGAAAGCACAAAAGAGAGATAACAGTAGAAGAGAAAAAAAAAATGACGGATCTATTGAAATTCAGGTCCTCATAAGCATTGTAACCGAGTAGTACAGAATAAGGAAAGCAACCCTTGCAGTTATAAAGACAGAATGGAAACTCCTGCACTTCTCATGTACCTAATTACAGCTTCACTTACACAAACAAATTCAGCTATCTGAGCAGCTTTCCAAAGCGGTTCAGATAGTTGAAGATGTACTGTATTGTGCCTTAAATTCAGTTTAGCTTATTAATTTTTTCCTTAGACAGAAACCCCTAAGGCAACTCTGTGCAGAGAGCTGGCTGTTTATGTACAATCTCTGAAACCCTAAGCAGTATGGCTACTCTGCAAAACTAATTAGTCCAGATGTGGCACCATATTAGCATAGCCATGCTGGTTCTAGAGCTAGTGCACACAGGGTTGGATCAGGTTTGCGCTGCCTTGTAGCATACCTACATAACCTAATGAGTAACTTTTTTAAACTGAGGGAGTTGGCCAATGTGACTGCAGAGCCACTGGCCATTATCTTTGAAAACTCATGGCAATCAGGAGAGGTCCTGAATGATTGGAAAAGAACAATACAGTGTCCCTCTTTAAAAAAGGGAAGGAGGAGGAACCAAGGAACTACAGACTGGCCAGCCTCACCTCAGTCCCTGGAAAATCGTGAAGGAGATCCTCAAGTAATCCATTTCTAAGCACTTGGAGGAGAAGGTGATTAGGAACAGTCAGCACAGATTCACAAAGGACAAGCCATCCCTGACCACCCTGATTGCCTGCTATGATGAGATGACTGGTTCTGTGGATGTGGGGAGAGCAGTGGACATGATATACTTTGAGTTGAGCAAGGTTTTTTATGTGGTCTCCCACAACATTCTCACAAACAAGCTAAGGAGGTACAGGTTGGATGTACAGGATGGATTAACGTAAGGTGGAAAGAAAACTGGCTGGGTCATCGAGCTCAAAACATAGTAATCAATCCCGTGCACTGGTACAGGCTGGGGACCAACTGGCTGAGCAGTAGCTCTGCAGAAAATGACCTATGGGTTACAATGAACAATAAGCTGAATATGAGCCAACTGTGTGTCCTCACTGCAAAGAAAGCTAAGGGCATACTGGGCTGCATTTGTAGGAGCATTGCCAGCCAATCGAGGGAATCACT
>NW_017729005.1:123097-124070 GCF_001723915.1 Gavialis gangeticus | reverse complement strand
TGGGGTACAATGAACAATAAGCTGAATATGAGCCAACTGTGTGTCCTCACTGCAAAGAAAGCTAAGGGCATACTGGGCTGCATTTGTAGGAGCATTGCCAGCCAATCGAGGGAATCACTCAATGTCAAGTCGCATCTGAAACTACTTCCCAACTTGCTAATCTGAATTTGGCAGTTTGATTGTGGCTGATTACCTCTTTCACCATAAGAAAAACAGGAAGATACTTTCTTGGGCCCACAGCAACACACCGAGTGGCTGGAGTGCACATAGGAAAGTTCACATTGAAGTCCAATGCACTAGTATGTAGCCAGCATGCTAGCAATGAACTAAATTCCTATACTGTTAAAAATAAAGAATTTGTGACACTACATACATATAAAAGATTTCACTGAGATCATCCCTATTGGTCAACTGCATGATATCCCAACTCGCTAGAATCTCAAGCACAGTGTGAGGTTGAAAGACAAGCATGAGACAAGAAAATACACTGAAATCAAGATGTCGTATATTCCATCCTTTTTAATCATTAACAATTTACACATACTGGCATTAAAGAATGCAGCCCAGGGACTGGACTGCTTCCAAATGTGTAAACGAGGCTGAAATTATCTAAGTAGCCTATGGCTGACTATTCCTTTAATTCTATTCTCTCTCTCTCTCTCTCTCTCTCACACACACACACACACACACACACTCTCTCTCTCTCTCTCTCTCTCTCTCTTAGGAACCCCAATGAAGAGATGAAAACCCCTCCCACATACAGGAACTGAAAAGGGAAAAGCCTTATAAAAGAAAAGGTTTTAAAACGATATCAGCTCACTGCTTTTCTTGGTCCCAGGAATACAGTAGTACTTATGTATCAAAAAATATGTCCCAACTCCAAATCAACATTTAATGAATCCTGGAAGGAAATAGGGAATGGGATGGAGTGTATGGTCAGCAGGTCCTCATCATGAGGCTAAAACCATATATA
>NW_017729005.1:110347-118097 GCF_001723915.1 Gavialis gangeticus | reverse complement strand
TAGGAACCCCAATGAAGAGATGAAAACCCCTCCCACATACAGGAACTGAAAAGGGAAAAGCCTTATAAAAGAAAAGGTTTTAAAACGATATCAGCTCACTGCTTTTCTTGGTCCCAGGAATACAGTAGTACTTATGTATCAAAAAATATGTCCCAACTCCAAATCAACATTTAATGAATCCTGGAAGGAAATAGGGAATGGGATGGAGTGTATGGTCAGCAGGTCCTCATCATGAGGCTAAAACCATATATAGGAAACCTGTGGAGCAGAAAGCAAGCTTTCATTGAAGATTAGGATGGCTCTAAAGTGAACACATTTCCTTTTATTAGCTAAGAGGTCAGGTTTGGAAAATCATAGGGCACTTAGAGGTACCTAATACTAAATTTGGCCATGGTGACTGTATTTTTTTTTATTTAATATGCTGCAGCTTCTGTATATTTTCAAAATCTGGTGCATCTTACTTAAGAGAGTTAACCTGCTCCCTGAAGCTTGCATTCCGATCACTATTACTGAAATCATTTTTAGAAATGCAGTAATTTAAAAGGAAGTTGCGAGTCCACAGAGAGAAATGAGACAAAAATTCTATTCTATTGTGCTACAAAATATTCCTTAAAATCACCTACAAGACAGTAAATGTAGTACTAAAATGTTTGTATTTATTTAGAAGTATATAAGGAAGTATATAAAAGGAAATCAGATTTTCAAGTGATTATTTTGTAATAGGTAGGATGCATTTAGCAGCAGCAGTCATAACAACTAGGTGCTCCAGCCATGAACAAAGACCCATTTGTCATATAAACTGCCCATACACTAAACAGATACCTGGCACCTGCTCCAGAAAGTTTACAAATTCCAGAGAATTTATAAAACCAGGGACATCTGACAGAAAAAGACTGACAGGGGGAGTATAAGGAAGGAATAAGATAATACTGATTAGCATGAGAGGCAATGGGCTAAGCACAGCAGTGATCAACCCCCATTGAGGTTTTGGAGGCACTGTAGAAAAGGAGAATTTTAAGATAATGAGGAAGCTTTGCAGATGCTTATGGGGAAGATCCAGCCAAATTAAAGAGCAGGATGTTTGAAAGACTTGTTTGAAAGTCTTACATATATGTTTGTTTATGTTCATTTATAATAACTTACACACACACACACACACACACTATACAGAAAGAAGTCCCAATTCCTGGCTTATTTCTTTCTTCTTTTTTTTCCATAGATAAAAGTCTACATTCTGGCTTGGGTAATTCTCAATATCAGTGGGTACCTCAATATGGGTGGGACAGCTGCACAACTACTTCGAGAAAGTCAAGTGGAGAAGAACTTGCTGCTATTTCCAGCTTGAGAAAGATCAGGCTGCTGGTGGGCTGAGACCAAGTGACTATCAAGATGACTACTGTTTCCTTGTGCCCTAGTGCCACTGTCTCCTTGTTTCCTAGTGTCACTTGTCCTGCCATGTATTCTCTCTTATACTTTACTTAGATTATAACCTTTCTGGAACAGAGACTGCTCTCTTTTGTCAAGCCTATTGCAAATAGGGTCCTGATCCATTTTGGGGTTATCTAGGAGCTGTAACAATAAATAGATTATCCTGCCTCTACCTGTACTATGTCAAGAGTCTAAGATTGGGTGTGTGTTGGAGCTGGAATTCATCCTACCTCTTCAAAGATGGAGGGGAAAGATACTATGATCCTTAAAAGTCTGTGCTAGACAGCCATGGAGTGGGGGCTGCAGTATGAAAGGACAGGCCCTGAATTCACAAGATCCTTTCTAAGAATTCAGAAAGCACAAAGGGCACAAGATCTGTCTCTCCCTGCTTTATCAAGGAGAATGGGGATGGTGAATAACTGTTACGGATTCCCCCCCCCCAGTGATCTAGAATATACTGAACTGCTCCAAAGATGACTGAGCGTTGGGGAAAGGAATCACAGCCCAGGATGGGTACAAACATTAAGCTCCCTGATCCCTCAGTGGCTTGCTGGAGAGCTATTAGTGGGCCTGCCTTTACTGGATTCATGAGAGACCATAGGCAGAGGAAACAGTTATACTAACTTAGCAGGGGCTGGGAAAATTTTACTGCATGCCAGCTGATCCTCTTTAAGTGTTGTGTCTGTCTGATCTTTTCACAGTAAGGAAGGGGAAGTTAAACTGAGGCAATTTATCCTTTAATGAAACAGCTGCAAAAATTACCATGGACTTCTTCAACTTACCATGGAACTGGGTGAACAAATGAAATGGTTACATCAGTTTGGTGTGCACTAACCCCCACTCTGGCCACTAAGCCTAGTTGGTTAGTTTATACATAGCCAGAGTGTCTTACAGAGCCCCCTGCCTCCCTCCCACAACTATATCAGGTTCTGATAAAAGCTTTGCATGGAGATTTCTAGCTGATGCTCCATTAAGGAGCCAGGGTTGCCCATTTCAATTACCTTTGAATAGTTTGTGTGATAAAGACCAATATGATCGATTTGTTTCTCCTTCATGTGCTCTGGGCAGAACCCATTCTCCATCTAGAGCCAAAAATGAGGAATGAGTCCTGTGGATGCCATTGGTATTCCTCACAGCTGGCGCACTGGAAGTCACCAACATCATACACTACTCTATAGTACACATTCAAATACTGTTTAATTCTGGTGTTTTGAAATATTCTAAGTTTAAAATAGATTTATGAGAAAGAAAGCCGTTCCCACTATTCCCTCTCAAGCTTTTCCAAGAACTACATGTAACATCCATTTGGCTGGGCATAACCATTGGGTGGTCCCAACAAGGCAGGAGTGTCAGATACAGTGGTGAAGGATGGAGATGCTTTATTTTTCTGGCTTGCATCACCTAATATGTTTTCAGCATACACGGAAACTGTTTCCTGTACAGCCACCCGCTTTAAAGGGAATGTTGGTCACATGTGAAACCTTTTAGCCCTTTGCTTTATTTTAGTTTTGTAAAAAAGGTAAAATGCTTTATTTACTCAGGCTAAGGTAAATATCCAACTCCTAAATAAAAAAACAGCTAATTAGATTAGAGGGAATCTCTCAGCCCTTTAGCTTTCTTCAGGCTAAGGAAGCAGATGTAATAAGGTTAGCAGCTTTTCACCTAAAGAAGGTTCATAACTGAAAATCTTCCCTCAAGCCCTATTTTAAATTTCAAACATGCATTTTAGAACTTTCCAACCAGTTATTCATTGTAGCCTTCCAAATTAATGTAAAACCTATTTCACGGCTTGTGCAAGGAAACATTAAGCTTGCTTAGCTAATGCTTAGGTATATAGATTTTTATACTGACCCACATCCTTTTTCAAAGAATTAGACAATTTTTATATCTTATTTTTGAGGACAGCAAGGTGCCAAATGATTCTCTATGGATTTTTGGACTCTGTGGCACTTGGAAGATAAAGGGGTCAGATGCTGACTGTGTATATCCAGCAGAAAATCCGTTGGCATAAAGGAGTTCTCTGCTTGTGCATCTATGCCAGACTGAGCCCTACATCTGTATCAGCAAAACTCCCACTCTCTTCAATATGGCTTTGATTTCATCCATAGGGCTTTCATAAATATTACGTAGGAAGCACACGCCACATTGAGCTTTATGTCTGCTGGAATCAAGGCACATGAATACCTGACTCCAGGTCAGTAATTAACCTTACCAAAGCAAAGGTCTTTTTCTTGTGCTCCCCCTCCACCTCACTCAGTTTGGATATATTTCATTTCATGGCTTTGGAGAATTCAGAGGATGAGATAGGGATATTATTTATTCAATTTATTAGGTATTTATATAATTTATTTTTGAACGCGGCTTTCACATAAATTTAAATGCGACCTCTTCATAGATCTACAATAAGAGAGTCTGCTCCAATAAGAGTTATGTGCATGAAATGTTTCCAAGAATCAGACTCACTGTTATGGTATTAGCCTACCTGAGAAATTATGCTTTGATTTGAATAATAAATTGGTTTGAATAATAAATTAAGGTTTGATTTAATTATGGCTTGTGGAATATTTTCCTATGGCACAATACGGAAAGTCACGTAGTTTTGAAAGAAGATCCCTTCTGCATTAAATAACACAGAAAAATAGGAAATAAAAAAATAAATACAGCATGTGAGAGAAGCTGTTGAGAAAAGATCACAAAAATATTATAATTAATTTCCATATTCTCTTTTCTCCCATTGGAATTTTGACCCATTAACTAAAACAATTATTACCAATTATGTCTCACTCTAAGCATTTATATGGGGGAAGAAGTCCAGAAAGTCATTTACCTTTCAATGTACTGCTAAAGGGACAATCCTTATTCTGTTGCTTAGGGGTGTGGTAAATCTACTCTGGCTGGCAGAACTTCTTGATTTATGTCTTCATGATGTTAGCATCACCTCAACCTCTTGCTGCATGCACCAAACTCTACCAGCTGGGAAGATATAAGGGAAACACCACCTTTGGGTGCAACCCATCTAACTCCCTGCTGTATTCCCAGTGCCTTCCCCCACCATCTCCCCAACAACCATGGAGTCATTACCCTTTACACAGGCAAAATGACCCTCTTCACTGAACAAGAGGCAAAAGTAATCCACAAACCTTGTACTTCAGGCTTGTGCAGAGCCATAGTTTGACTCCTGATTTTCTTGATTTATATTCTGCAGACAGTCATGTGTGTTTTCCCTTGGCCCCACAAAAGAAGTAATTATTTAATATGGTGATTAAAACCTAGGGATTTTAATCTAGGAGAAAATCCAACAACAATAATTCACTTGATGGCAGTCAACAAACTATATCATAGTATTTGCCAAACTTCAGAAACCCACAATTAAACATCATCACCTTTTCCCCAGATTTGAAAGGACATCAATTTCCTCAGTAGATGAAAGATGGGGAGACATATATTATCTCGGCATACTATCTAGAGTTTTCTGTAGGCAAGGCAGAATGTCAACACACAGGGGTTCTTAAGGTGCCAAGAAAACTAAACACCCAAAGCAGCATGCCTTGATTTCAGAATGGATGAGAATTTTGAGCCAAATTCAGCTCTGGTTGAAGACGATTCAACTCCACTAATAACCAAAGAAAATGAATTTGGCCCTGAAAGTTGTTTGAATCACACACTTCTATAACTTCTATCACAGGGCTAATTTTAAAAGGATTTCTTTTGTTAATCAAAATGAGGATAAAAAACCCCACCTGCTAAGAGTCTTAATTAAACATAGATACTGCACATCCACAATGAACTTAATTAAAATATATTTACTTTCTGATATGCTCTTTATTTCTGGGATATAATGCCAGTCCCCTACAACTTAATTAGCTAAATATACAATGTAACCTTCCATCTGGTAGAGTAATTTAACTGGAATAATTGTGCACCACCATAACTCAACAAGACACTGAGGAAAACCATTGAAATGCTATTTCCTTTCCTTTGGAAGAGAATTATGTACAATTTCAGCATGCTTTGCATTTCTAACAGTTAAACCCAACAGGGAGGTATCACACTCATTTATATTACTTTCCCATGAGAAAATCAACGGCAAGATATAAAGCTTATGCCGTTGTTCATGAACAGCTCTGTAACATTTACGTGGCTTTAGCCAGAACATGCTATTTGGCAACTAAAACCTTTAATTAGAATTGTGGGTTTGAACAGATTTTGTTTTGTAGGAGCTTGGAGAAATGTAATATTTTGTAACCAGTACATTCTATTTTGGAGGGTCTGACATCATATGCCTTTCACTTTTCACCTCTCTCTCTCTTATATATATTTTAATTTAGTTTTTCACAAGTTTTCAACTCTCCCCAGCCATTAATACAACTGGGCTAAAATCCTGTATCTACCTGGAAAGTGCGGGAATTTTGCCATTAATTTGCATGGAACCAGGATTTTGCCCATAATATTTTGAAATTTTGAGAACACATTTAAAATATGAAAGATTTTCAAAAGCACACAAAAAATTTAGGAATATGAGTCTCATTCATTCTCCTTAATCCCTTACAATATTGTACCTAATTCTAGGTTCTTTATTCAAGCAAAATTCCTCTTGGCTTCAAAGAGAACTGAGTCTGAGGACAAAGAAAGTGGCTCAATTTTTGGGACCTGCTTTTTGGTAAGTAGAGAGGACACACTATAAAACTCTTCTGAAAACTCTTATATAATAAAATCTTCACGCATCACATGAATTAATACATATAAACTACAACAGGTGCAATTTGGCTTCAGCATTGACATCTTATTAACTATTTAGTAAATGAACTATTGTGAGCTCAGAGAAGAGTAACAAAAACGATCACAAAGCTGGAAGGATGAAATCATATATATGTGTGTGTGTGTATATATATATATATAGGTTCTTTACAAACACAGAATGGGGCAGTTTCCTTTCATTAGATAGAGCCGTGTTCTTACAGCACTTAAAGATGTGCTTAATGTTATTCAGTGGAGGAGGAGTGGTCAGTGGAGGAGTTACTCATGTAAATTAAATGAAGTAATTGCATTAGCGTCAACAGGATCAGGGCCTAAATTACCTCTGACTCAAAATATGCTGCTAAATAATGAGACCAGCTAAGGCAGCACCACCAGCATTGATTCATGTGATTTACCTCTCAAATTATAAAATCTATTATAGGCAGCCAAGAGCAAGGAGAGCAAGCCAAGAGCAAGTCAAAGGAGAAATAAGACAGAAGTAAGTTTAATTATGAATAATTAATCTAAATAATTTCTAAGTGGGGCACAGTAATCAGCTAAAATATTAGAAGGTTGAATATACTACATTCAATATGCTGAATATACTAAAGTGGTATAGAAATTATTTAACATAGTGTAACTTGGTGTACCTATAAGTAATGGGACTAAATCAAGAAATAACTTTTTAAAGTAATTTCCTGGAAAAAAACCCACCACCTTGAAAATGAGTCACAAGAAACACCTAAAAAGTCCTTGTAAGAGTCAGAAAATTCATTGATCACTTGGAAAAAAGAAAACAACATACTGAAAGTGGGGGGGAAGAGTCATCTAAGGGAACCTTCTTTGTTTGATATGCTAAAAAGTAGAGTGTAAAATAAAGTCTATTATAGATTTATTCTGGATAGATAAGAGCAACAGAAATACAGAAGGAGTTCAAAAATAGGATTCATCCAAATGCATCTACTGAATCATAGTCCCATCTTTTGTAGAATCAAGCATCTTTTGTAGCATCTTTTGTAGGACCTGTAAATTCCCACTGCAACTAATCTCTATGATGCTGTCATTAGGCCTGTCTTAACTTTTGCTTGCTAATTTTGTTTTACATTTTGCAAATGCTTTCCTTTTTCCACAAGCTGAACGGGAGCAAGATAGCATTCACTCTCAAATCGCTACCCTAACTTGATACCATTAACGCCATTCTGTTGCTTCCTGAGAAGATTTCAATGTAGCAACGGCAAGAGTATTACATTTCTTTAGAGCTATTGGACCCCAGTAAAACCTTTGATTGTTGCAACTTTCCTTTTGCCTGTTCATTATATAGACCGGAAGAAGCTGTTAACATCAGTTTGCTTCACATTAATTCTTTAATTACAAGTGAAAGTTTCCTCTGTTTCTCAACCCTATTACCACTAATTGTACCCTCAAAACTTATTGATGGTGAACTTAATGAGGCTAAAATTTCTACTTGGTGGCTAACTGTTGTAGAGAGAGAAGGGCCCTGAAGAAAACAGATCTCACATCAGAGCGTTTGATTATTATTCCCAGCTTTGCAAAAAAGAGAGAGAGAGAGAGAGAGAGAGAGAGA
>NW_017729005.1:107683-110336 GCF_001723915.1 Gavialis gangeticus | reverse complement strand
GTGTGTGTGTGTGTGTGTGTGTGTGTGTGTGTGTCAGCTAGACCCACATTTTCAAGAGTGTCCACTTACTTTGGTGATGACAATTGTTGGGATCTCCAATACATGCATTTGGGAGCTGTGGATAATCTATGCATCTGAAAATCAGGTTACAACTAAGGAGATATATGCATCTTTGCTTTACTTTCATTGTTTGTATAACTAACATGCCTCTGGCACTGCTGTAACCTCTGAAAAATTATGTATATCCCAAATGAACCTGAAGTCTCTTCTCTGGAGCTGTTGTATTTGAAGATTGAGCCTCTTGTTTTTTTTCAAGGGGTGATTGAAGACCAAAATGAAACCAAATTTAGCTTTTTAGTATAATGTTACTTCACAGGAGGGTGATTTCCTAGAATATGTAGACAGAAGCAGAATTAAGTGGGATGAGGGTCAGAGAGGGAAAGGAGAAACAGTCTTTTACATACAAAATGTTTTCTCCTAGGTTTCAATTACTCCTGCAGATTGCTAAATAGCTACTCACAGAAGGATGTTAGTAATTAATTATTTTAATTAATTTCTTCTAAAAAAATACTGTTTTTAATACAGGAATCCTCTACTTATCCATAAAGAAAGGGATGTAGTTAATCTACTATCTAACTAGCCAATCTAATACGGTTCTTCCTAACTGCTCTGCCAAATATTGCCCATTACTTTTCTCTTTGAAGCTCTTCTGTATATGCCATTCCTCCTCCTCTTTCTTCTCCATGCATTAACCAATTGCTTTAGCCATCTTATTTTTTTCCAGTATGCAATAATATAACCCACCAAGCAAAACAATACCCTGCATTGTTTCTAACTAAATATACTGCAGTTTGTTTCATCTGTCCATACTTGGCTTGTGAATTGCAACCATCTTCTGAATTGTGTGACCCTGAAGTAATACAAAATTTTGCACACAAGTCCACTAGCAAATTGAGGCTCTGAAGAGACAAAAAATGAAGATAGCTCCATACATATAGAAAAATGTTGATCTGTAATGCTGCACCTTCAGTGGTCATGCAGGCTAACATACAAAAGAGCAAATGATACTTAGTGGAAAAATACATTCATTGTCAGTTGTAGGTAGAATTCAGGTTAGGCGTAGACCAGTGGACTTTCTTAATTTATGGACCGCTAAAATTTTTTGAATGGAGATGTGGACCCCTTTAGAAATTTTGAATAGAAGTGTGGATCCCTTTGAATTGTAAGTGTGGGTATCCACATGCTTTCAATTGATTATAGACTCTTGTAGACCCCTTAAACATAGTCTATGGACCCCCAGGAGTCCACAGGTTGAAAACTACCAGCATGGACTACCAATAGCTCTAGCAAAACATAGTCACTACCCTCAACAACAAATAGTTTCAAGAATAATGCCATAAGTAATAGTGTAAAAGAGCAACACACAACTCAGATACAGGGTTGCTAGCTGTCCATAAATTTATGGACAGACTGAAAGACAAGCCTAAAAATGCATATTTGTAAAGTCTGTTAAAAATGAGTTATCCATAAAAACACTAAGCTACCAGAGCTTGATTGATGATCCCTTGCCAGAGACAAGTGTTGAAGAACAGACAGAGCACAACAGCACCACCTTCTGTCCAAGTGGGACTGCTACACCCTGCAGAAAGCATCTTTCAGGGCTTTGTAGCCCATAGTCCCTCCCACTCCAGCCCTGTGCTGCTGCTTCTGCTGTGTCCTTTTACATTAATGCAGGTCAGCAGACAGAAATCCTTCTTCCTGGGGGATAGGTCAATGCCAGGATGGGGAGGCGGGCCAGCAGGGGTAAAGTTGGGGAATGGCCTGAGCGCAAGAGAAGCAGGATGTAGTGAGGGTATCAGTGTATGGGACTGAATAGAGGACCTCTGAGGTGGGGACACCATAGTAAAAAAACATTGTTCCAGTGAGGCAGGGGTACTAACCCAAGAATTTTGTATTTTTCATTGCAAATCTTCCAATTTTTACTGACATTTTTTTTAAAATAATGTTTCATGTTAATCCCTAAAATTTGGACCTTCCATGTTCAGGGCTTCACAGAAAGGCTCCGTTTACATTACGTCACACATATTTCAGTAAAACAGTTTAGTTATCAATAAAAAGTTGGCAGGTATCAATAAAAAACATTGGCTTGGTTTGGCAACTCTGTTCAGAAATGAAAGTAGCATGTAGAGAGTCGAGAAGTTTTGCTACTTTTCTGAGTTTTAGAATGCTACAGCATATGAGGTATGCTGTATAAAAGTCTAGTTATTTCTGTTTCCCAGGTTAGGATACCAATCTGTGCTAATGTTCTATGGAATTATATCCAGTGAAAGCCAAGTGATAACAAAGAAGGCACAAAAATCCATCCACAAGTAAATTTGGACACGGATGGGTACAAATTTTAGGGTTTAACTTGAAACATAATTTTAAAAAGTACACAGCTTTAGTTAAAGCTGGGGAATAACCTTTATTTAGAATGTTTTCTGCTGGATTACATCAACATGAGATCACAGAAAGTGGAATGTTACTAGGTCAAGAAAATTCAAGCATCCTGGCTGTCTGCCAGAACATTGTTTTGAATCATTTCAACAAGGTAACAAATAAGTTGTGTTGGAACATATCTGTAGCTCCAAGAATCTATGGAACTCAGCACTCA
>NW_017729005.1:82205-102683 GCF_001723915.1 Gavialis gangeticus | reverse complement strand
TGAGATCACAGAAAGTGGAATGTTACTAGGTCAAGAAAATTCAAGCATCCTGGCTGTCTGCCAGAACATTGTTTTGAATCATTTCAACAAGGTAACAAATAAGTTGTGTTGGAACATATCTGTAGCTCCAAGAATCTATGGAACTCAGCACTCAGCAGATCCCATTGCTCATGTGAATGGAGTGAAGGGGAAGAGTGGGACAGGAGGATCAAATTTTCAAAAGAGCTCAGCTCCCATTAGGAGAAGCAAACTGACTTCCAAAAATGCTCTATACTATGATGCTTCCACTAGATGAAATTTTGAAGTGTCCCAGTGACTTAGGATCACAAGTCTCACTGGAAACCATGCATGATTTATATTAGGAACTGTTGGCCAGCAGACGTTTTTGAAAATCTGCAAAAAATCTGGACATGCAAATTTTTGGCCGAATTCTGGTCAAGTTACATCGCCTCTATATGCTATGTTTATCTAGCCAACAAAGTGATAGCTCTACCCATCCCCCTACTCTGTTATTCTCTAAGCCTGTTAATGAAGACCAAATGAAATAGTTGTGCAAAGAACTGAATTGCCTGGCCTCTAACCCAAAAACCCCCAGTCCTGGTCCTCTGTGCACCAAAGTTGGAATACGTTTACTTTAGACAGATTCCTCCACACCTTCCGAGGACTGAACAATACATGGTACTAAGGTAAATAAAGGGGCCAAGATCACTTCTGTTTTGCTGCTATGTTGACTCTGGTGCCTAATTTCAAAGATATAAAGATTAAAACTGCTCTTTCCCTGTTTAGCTAAAATATTTGGCTACTTGGGATATTTGGGGTTGTGGGTGGAATCTAAAAGTTGAATTTACACTCTCTCCTGAATACAACTGAACATGTTCAGTAACAAAGCACCATTTGGAGAAGGTGAGATGGAAAGAAAGAATGAAACTGATGATTTGCAGTTAGATATCTGACATACAGAGAGGCTTCTCCTCATTCAACCCATTTTATATCTTACTCAGGTGCTGGGATAGAATTATGCAGCTTTGCTTCTCATTTAGGCTGAATTAAAACAAATCAAACACAATCATGAAGCATCCTAAAAGGACACTGCACTTAAAGAAGACATAAGATGCCTCTCAATTCTATATTAAGGGCACAAGAAAGGACGTGGGAAGCAAAATAGAACGATGATTAAAACTAGCATTTAATTTGGGATTTAGGTAGTCTTTTTTAAAGTTGCACAGATCGTAAAGATTTGTTTTCATACCATGCTGACTGTGTGCAGGTTCAGATACACAGGGTTATTCTAGAAGCCAGTGGCAATAAGTATTCATTCAAGGAAAGGAAAAAAGGTTCACCCCTTGTGGCAAAGGTCAGACCTCTGCAGGCATAGAGCCTGTCCATACATATGAATGTTCCTGGGACATCTTTGTCTGGTGTGGTCCCATGAGGATGACACAGGCTCCACTATGTCCCCTCTGCCTAAGGGATGGCCCTGCAGCCACCCAGATAAGCTTAGGGTCATTTGACTGGTGTTATTCTGGTTCCTGTTGCCTTTGCTCTGAACCTGGTGAATAATCATCAGAACCTTTGTGGAAAATGTTGCTGAAGGCTGAAATTAGGACTCAATGACAAGGAGTCATTTAATATGTAAACAGGATATTTATAAGAGTTACTATAAATTAAAATTCTTTGCTGAAGTATGACATGCTACACGCATCTCTATTTGAAGAGCAGAATAATTAAGTATAAATATCAAACAACACCTGATTTACAAAACTACTGTGATAATGACTTTAACATTATTTGTTTATTTATGCTGTATGTATTATCATTTTTAGAAGAGTCATTTAGTTATGACCTTGATTTGTAACTGATGCATTGCATGCCCAAATATTTGGAATAATGTACAGAACACATCTGGGTTTAATTATATTATAGTCCTCTTATACAGACAATGGGAATTGAATTAAGGAATATTTTCAAACCCCCACAGAGATATAAAAGTATTAGCAGCTGCACAAGAACTTTACTGTTACAATGTCTGAAAATGTTTTGTTTTACAGATCAGCAGTATGACATGTCATAAATATCAAGCAGCCTATTTAAAATTATATGTAAATGTGGAAGAAAAAATAAGACCTACATTTCCAAAATATAGGAAAACATTATTTTGAGGAAAAGGAGTATACTATTATGTTTTTAAAAAGTAACTGCATGGCTTATCAGCACAGAAAATGTATTTTGTACAATACTCTTAAGGACAGAACTGTATCACAGCTTAGCATGACAGAATAACAGAATAGCTTGAGCAAGCCTTTCATTGGATCTGGTTACATTGTTACCATATTCTACCAAAATAAATAATTGATTTATTTTTCATTCCTTGCAAAACCACGCCCTATGCAATTTTTTTTTGAAAACATTAGGGGATATTAACATGCACTTTAAGTGTCTGTCCTGAAGTATTAGATGCATACTGTATTTCCTTTCTGGATGCATACTGATTTCAAATGCCACGTCTTTTCAATGTTAATACCAGTGCTGCACTTAGGGTTCAATCTCCCAGTGGCTGAAGCATATTCAAAGGCAGTTAGCACAGCAGGGTGGTAGACTTTCTTGCTGAAACTAACTATATCACTCACCAGCAGCCTTATGCAATAAAGGGCCTAATGTTTTCTTTTCACTTTCTTTTTTTTTTTCCACGTAGTGTCTCCCTACATATTGGGATACCAGTCATTGTGTCATAGACCTAAGGCTACAACCACACTGTCTCCACCACCAACTCCTTAATATATTCTGTGGTGCAAAGAAAGTCAAGGCTACAGTTCACCCGCTGTCAGGAGATAAGCTTCAGTTGCTGGAGCCTTTAGAACATTCTTAAATGTTCCAAGGAAAGTTTTCTTCTAAAATATATGACATTTCTATCCAAAGGATATTTTTAAACATATATGTGGCTCCAGCAACCAGAAAAAGTCACCTGATATAAGAATTATACAATTCTTCACCACAAAAAAAAAGAGAGAGAGAGACTCTTGAGATATTTTAGATATAGATGTAAAATCTATTCTGGCGGTTTATTTATTGACTAAACCAGGGCCGAACTGGGGTTGGACTGTGGCTTGTAGGCTCCTGCCCAGCTGCTGCTCTCCCCATCACTCCAGCTGCAACAGTAGCCGGTGTCTCTGGGCTCCCCCTCTCTCCCTGATTGCTACTTCCTCTCCCCACTGCTAGGAGGTACAGCAGCACGACAAGTTGGGGAGCTGAGGTTGAGACTGAGAAGTGTAGTGCTGTGGAGGCGGAAGGGGAAGGGGGGTTGGAGGTGTGTAATGCAGTGGGGGAAGTGGTCAAGAATGAACAGTGCAGCACTGTGGGGGAGTTGCAGGTATGCAGTGGACGGAGGGGTGTAAGTATGAGGTGCAGCAGTAGGGGGGCATCATTTGTGGAGGATACAGCCCCGTTGGAGAAGCCCATAGGGTGTGAGGCATCTGGCTGCCTTTAGGGTGGACAGCCCTGGACAAACCTATTCATAGATGAGGTACATAGTATATATGAGAGAGAGAGAGAGAGAGAGAGAGAGCTAGGAACATCAAATTAAACCCAGAATTATGCGAAAGTTCCTTTGGGACAGTGCTAGTTAGGAAATACCTATATCAGTGCTGGATTCTGTACTGTTAAGCATTGGTAATACTAGTTCTTGCTACCCTCAGATTAATTAACTTTAGAGAAGATATAGTTAACACCCCTGAACCTTTCCAATGAATCACTATGAGCAGGGCGGATAGGTTATGAGATCCATCTTACTAAAGGACAGCCTAGTTAAAAAGAAGTGAGAGAGAATTTGGGGGCAAAATAAACCACTCTGACTCACCCGTTTTTCTAAGTGGAAAATCATCCTTGGCGTCCTGTGCTCCTGGTAAAGTGTATTTGTATGGTGGAGAGGCCCCACTCAGGGGTGGAGAGCTTTGATCCAGTGAGGTATGGTGAGCAGCCCTGTAGCAGACACAGACAGGTCACAAATGAGCAATCGTTGAGGTGACCAGCAGTAACCATCTACATATGGTGTACACATGTCTCAGCTGTGTTTATGTTCTTACTCTAAGTGTGCACAAAGCACAGGCTCAGGTAGCCAATTTCACTTTTACAGTAAGCTATGGAACTGCATAGGATTCCCAAGAATGTGCTTTTTGCAGTCATTATAAAAGTCATAGAGGATAAGAGTCATGTTTTAGGACAAGAGTCCTAAAATTGGATCTGTCATCTGATTGGGGAACAGACCATTTCAGCTTGCTGGTTTTTAATATTGACCAGCTGAAGCAAACCAAAAGTTATTTGGTTTCTGGTTATTAAACAATATTAGATACACATGAAAATGGCCGTTTCTACGCAGTTGTCAATTACCTAGTGTTTGGAAAATGGATTGTTATTCCCCTTTGAAAAACGAGGGCTAATTAGTCAGAAGTTGTGAAGAGGGCAAAACCTTGTGTTCAGTTCAGGCAACAAACAAAACTTCCTGCCTGCGCTACTTAGCAATATATGAAGTTAGCGTTGGAAGTGAAGTTCTGCAGAAGAGACCTCTTTCTGACAACTGCCAAACGTGAGAAAAGTTGTAGACAGTCCTTTCCAACCAAGGGAGCTGTACAACCCCTGAGGAATTGCATCACTTGGCACAAATATAACTTACTTTGCAAGTCCTTTTTCTGGAAGGGTGGGAATTTGGAGCCTCAAATAACAAGGCATTTTACTCTTGTCCTTCTTCAAAGCTCATTGCAGTAACTTTCCTTTTAGTGTGGAAAGGGCCCATTAAAGACACTACATGTCACACAGAGTTACTAACAGGGAATAAGTTACTCCTTTCCCCTGGGGACCTGAGCATTCTGGTCCTATGCAGCTGAAGACTCTCACCTGAATGCAGATCCTAAATTCAGGTTTCCCTCTTAAATACTAAGTCAGGAGTTTTTCAGTTAATAGGACATTGCATACTTTGTGACAGAACCTATTGAGTACCATATCTTCATAAGAAATGATTTGCATGTTAGATCATGCAATGTTCAAACTACCTGCAGTCGATAGTAGAAACCCCAGGGGGAAGCTGTCAAACATATTGCTTAAAAGAGAATAATTTAGATTAAATTATTTAGCTAAAGGATCTAGAAGTCTTGGTTTATAGTACAATATACCATTCAGGTCAGGTATACTTTCTAGTTTTGCACCTTGGGCCTTCAAGCTATTCTTGGAAAGGAGGCAAGACTCAAGTACTACGTGCATCTCTCTCTGTCCAGTGGGGCTGAACTATCTTGGCAACGTAGTCACTCTCCTGTTTGAAGGTGTATATTATACTGATGCATCTGCTCTGATAAGGCAGACAAAAAAATGCACCCCCTCTAATCTGACATTTAGAAAGGTGGCCACTGTAAACCCTTTGTAGACATTGCAACATTTACCAAAATCCGTACCTAGTGATTTAAGAACCTCCTTGTCATACTCTTACTAAGGTCAATGCATCCACAAAACATGAATCTTAGACACCAAGAGCCATCAACCTCCAAGAGAAGGGTGAAAAAAGTTAATTCAGCTATTACCACTTCTCAATATACTAGCAAATTCTCTTTTTAATCACAAACAACAGTAGACTGGAGAACAACACTACACCTAGAAGAAATACATTCTCATTTCACAATAGCAATCGAGTTAATTTATGGGTTCACAGCTTGCCCTACATGTGGCGATATAATTACTTGTTTCTAAATGTGCGTGAATTATCCCCAAGGCTATTTTCAGTGTACAAAGAGAACAGATTTTCAATTGCTATTGCAATTTTATATAAAGGATATAATAGCACAGGTTACAGGCAACTAAGAATTCAGAGAAGTTGAACCAATCTTTTCCGCTTGTATAACTTACTACCTAAGGTTCCCTTGTCGGATTGGGATGCCTCATTCATCTCCACTTTGTTGTATGGGGCCTTCATAAGCAGGTACAACACAAAGCCACAGCAAATTCATGACCAGTTCTATAATCTTGCAAAAATTGCCTAGTTTCATTGCAAACACAGAACTTGAGCCTGGCTCACAAGCTTGTAAATGCCAAGCAAATTTGAAAAGATTTCATCGGTTTTCCTGGACACATCTGCACTCTCAAATTCTGACTCAAAACCCTGCCATTTGGAGTGAGCTCTGTTTTGAGTTTTGGTGATGGCTTTAATGTGAAACTAAAGGTGAGTAACACATGACCTGAAATAATAAAGAAAGGCCTCTCGACATTCCTCATTTTGGTTAAAAAAACCCAAAATGTTTTATTTTATTTCTTTGTTAAGCTTTTTGGTTAACGTTTTGTTTCTTGTTTGTTCTGGACAGGTTCCCAGTATCTCCGCTGGAGAGGAATCCTGATGCCCACCATTAGTTGATACCTCAGTGAGGCATAAGAACAGCTTAACACTGAACATACGTGTACCAGAGCTTGGGGTGGCGGCTCATGGAATGATTCTTCCCATTAGCTGGAGAGTCTTTTGTTGCTGATTTACTCAAAAGGAACTCCTGAAGTTTTTGCTTTACTTCTGTACTAGCCACTGCCCCTGAAACACACAGAGATTAAACTTTTCCTATTTGGTACAGCACCGAACAAAATAATATTAACACACACACAATTTGCTGTGGAAAGTGCCATAAAATGTAAACAGCAAAAATGAAAATCACAACAAAAATGAAAGAAGGTCTGAATTATACTGCTGCTCAGCTGACGACTTCATTCTCCTTCTGGGCCTGATCTGAAAGTCTATTGAAGGCCCAAGGAATCTTTAAGTTGACTTCAGTGGACTTTGGATCAGGTCCTATAACCTGTAAATTCTTCCCAGCTCTCAAATCAAGTCCTTAAATCATTAGGGAAAAAGAAATGCTGACAGAAATATAATGCTGTCTGAGTCCCTTTGAAGAGTCTCTCCACTGAACTAAAACAATGCTAACAGTGCATCTAACTTCCCCTCTCCCCACCATACTGACTCCTAAAAGAATATTGCAAAGCCCCATATCTCAGTTTTTATTTTTAAGATACTTAATGAACTGGCCTTGAGTGATACCTAAAATATTAACTAAAGCTCTAAGACAAGGAGCACTTGCTAACTTCACTCCTCTGAGACGAGGACATTTTCTAAAGCTCATTTGTAAAAGAGACAGAGCTTTCTTAGACCATGGCCCAACTGCTTCCCAACTGAGCCTGGGCACCCAGTCCACTTGCTCTCACTACGGGAGCATCAAGGCCTGGTGATCATAGCCTCTGAGAGAGCCTGAGGGCATTTTTATCACACCTCTACTGCAATTCCAAGCCTGTCATTTTTATTGCACTCTGCATTAGGTAAAAAAGAAATTCCTCCATATAAGTGGGAAGCATGCTAAAAAGTGTGTTGTGATATTGAGTATGCTCAGCACCACTCTACGAAGCACAAATGAAGTGACCACACAACATTTCCTCAGTATGTGTTACATAGAGAGTGAGAGCCAGTGGGCAAAGGCAAAGATCCATGTGTATCGTTTCACTGGAGTCCCAGTGAAACATTGGTTTCTAAAGCCTAGAACAGGTTGCAGCTAAATTGCTACAATTTTCCTTAAAAAAGGAAGGCTTAGTATGCTCTGCAGAGCTCTTACAGGTTGCTCTTTATTAACTAAAACTTTGTGCTCCTTTAAGTGTGCCAGTACAGATACCTTTGGTTATTTCATTGCAAATCCCTTTACAACACACCTTATACCCTGGAATTATTTGATTTTAACCTGACCTCACTGAGGGGAATGATTTGTGTCTGTCTTCCCCTAGTGAGTACTGGCCTTTCTTTTTTTCCCCACTGGCCTTAAACCCCTGTGAAAGCTAGAAAAAAAAATGTGTTAATGTTTTATGGAGTACTGTCAGTGACAACGAAAAGTCAGTCTAGAAAGACTCAGCTTTGTAACAAAAACGGAAGTGGCCAGTTGTGTTTACTGGAGAAATTATTAAATACTATATTACATTTTCAGTCTTCAAGCATTGTTCATATTACTTTCTTTGCCAGCAAAGAAGCCTGCTGCTTTGTAGTGCACTCTCAATGAGGTAATAAAGCAGCTCCTGAGAGAGATCTTAAATTAAACTTTTTACAGTCTAACTGCATAGCCTTTCCTTTTTTAAAATGGAAAGCTAGATACCAGAGCAGAAGATTCCCAGGCATGGCAGAATAGATTTTCCTACAACCCTCTCAATTTGCACAAGTAACCTAACATTGTGGCTTTGTGGGAGTAATAGGTGGGTCTGCATTTTTGCAGTCACACCTCTGACTCCTGTGGCTGAATATGTCATGTACTAATATTTTGCTTTGAGTTTGTGGGCATTATCCACTGCATAGAGACACAGAACATATCACTTCATAGGCTGGAGGATGGTACAGTGGCTCTTACTTTCTCGACCTCTTTCTTTGCCTCTGAGAGGAGGAAGCTGCTGTTCCCTTCGATGCCTCTCCAATTCCTGTTCTTGTCTCTGTTGCTCCAATTTCTGCTCTTTTTCAATGAGTTCTTGTTGTTGTTTAATGGCTAGGAGTTCCTGTTGTAACTTGCACAGAAGAAAAAGACATGAGAAAGGGCAGTTTGCGTTGTTTTCTAGGTCAGTGCTGGCCAAAATAAACTCCTGCAATAACCAAATAGCAGTACTTTCCTCTATCCTAACTTCCTGATTTTTTTTTTAACCTCTTAACTCACTTTTCTGTGGTATACTACATTATCAGATTTCACTAAAATGACTCTAATATCAAGTAGTAACTGGCTGCAGTGGCTTTGCCTCTTTCTCTTTTGCCAAGAGTGGAATACCTGCACAGTATCTCTAGTCTCTGCCAATGTACCATCAAACTCTGGCTGCTATGCTCAACTGAATTTGTCAGTCTGCCTCATCACATAGAACTCACCACATTAGCAAAGATACTAAGATATTTCAGAAAGAAAAAGGCAAGGCCATGAATGCTCAGTCAAAAAGAAAACTGTGCCAGTATTTCTCCCATGACAGGTTTTATCCCATAAATCGTTTTCCTTCACATTGTGTGAGCTAGCTTGGAGACAAGCAAAATGTCAAATTTTCTGAGTCTGACTCCAGTTTTAGGGATGCAAATATTTGCTGCTACATATATATCTGATCTGTGGGCATGAACTCAAACAGCTTCAAAAAACAAGCAATCACAGTTATTATGCCCAGATGAATTCCACCACAAAAAGGGCAGCCATATTTGGTGCAAATACACTCTTTGAATGAATATGGAAATGTCACCTGAATGGGAGAAAAGTATTCCAATTTAGAGTGCCTTGATTTTCTCTAGGCTGAACAGTAATATATTTCAATAAAACCTATGTGAATGCATGAAAATGTTTTCACCATCCAGTCCAGCCTGGGTTTTCATCACTTCTCCATATCACGGGCATGCAGAGTCATCATCATTCAAACCTCCGTCTCTAATTAACACTAAAACCTCCAGGAGCACTCCCTTACCCAGCATTCATTTGGGAATACTCAGTTTGTGGTGGAGCAAAGGGACAAAACAAAAACATTTTGCTACCTTTATGTGCTCCTGGAGCTGAGCCTGGTGTTGCCGGGTCAGTTTTTCATGCTGTTTCTGAAACTCTGCAATCAGCAACTGTTTCTGAATTTGCTGCTGCTGCTGGATCAAAAGTAGCTCTTGTTGTAGCTGCTTTTCACGCATAATTGGGTCCACCATGGGAACCATCATCCTGAGATCAGTTCGCAAGTCTAATGGTGTGATAGGCTCCAATCCCACAGGCACCTCTGACTTTACATCCACTGTACAAGAACAACAACAACAAAAGGAAAATTACAATAAAGCTCATTGGAACAACAGAATAAAAATATGCAGCCTGCATACTTAACTCAAAATTTCCTTCAAGTTATAGAGCTAGCAAAATGGCTCTCATTAAAAATTACACAGAGAGTCCAGTCATTTCCACTTGCAATCTAAGATTTCCCGAACCAAGATGCTGTTTTCCTCATTCTCTTAGGAAATGCTCCCTTCTAGAATAATGAGGACTCCCGGTTCCTAGAAAATGCTGCATCATGTCAGAAGCCAGCTGAGCAGTACTTAGTTTATTACTGGTTAGTGATACTGGGTAACAGTCTCTCTCAGTGTATATGCATTATTTGACGTAAGGTAAAAGCCCCAGAGTCCTGGATTGTGAAAAATGTTTTTCTAACAGGAGAAAGCTAGCTTTTAGACTGACTGAAGGTGGCATTACACCTATACAAATATCATATATTATGTAGTTATGTACAAACATGCTGGACTACATACTAAACAAAGGAAATGCACAGCATATATAATACCATGTGAGAGAAGAAAAGGACAAATGCATTTTTTAAAGTATTGATGCACTTATTTTTACATAGTGACTATTCATGTGCCTACTGTAGATGTTCTATGCACTGCTCATCACAAATGTTTTCCTAAAAAGACTGTTTCTATTTCAATAACAGAATACATTGTTAGTATAACATAACACCAAGTAATGAAAAATGCCTTTAATCCCTGAATTAAATTTATATATATTTATAATTAATTTAATTTTTATATTATATAACTTGGATAGATAGATACACACACACACACACACACACACATATATAAAATGTAAAGAAATTCACTATGCTACAAAACAGAGCCACTTGTTTTCATATCATGTGTGTGTGGATAGAAACACTTACCATACTGCTAAAAGAGTAGTTAGCAGTACACGGTCTAGGACATACACCTGAGCAGTTCTTACTCTATCCACAAGGGGACAGCGATACACAAGCACTAACTAGTTTCCCATAGAAACCCAGAACGAGTAAGTGGAAATAACATCCCCCAAGGGACTAAATATGAATTACATGTTTCCATACAAGTTCTCTCCCCCCCCTTTTTTTTTTTATCTTTATGCACTTTAACTATTCCTTTTGTTCAAAACAAAGACAGGAACTGAATACAGTAGAAATGTTTCCATGTTTCAAATAATATTAGTAAGATTGAAAGCTGAAGCACACAGCTGAATATAAACCCTACAACAAAGCCAGAGGAGTATACTTGCACATGATAAATAAATGTAAAGTGGGAGATATAAAACACCAAAATCTCTCCTTGTTATCATATTCTGTTTCTGTCAATAAACTGGAAACATCAAACATTTTCTACCTCCTGAAAAGTGATTGTAAACCTCAAAGCATAATTTGACTTCTTAACCTGCTATCCCAACAGAATGATTGTTCCTAACTGCTTGCTTTTGTTCTGAGACTAATCACTAAATTGTAAAAAATCACCCTTAACTTACAAAAACTACTCTTGATTATAAATAATTGCCCCAGACCAAGAAAAAGCAACAGGCAAGAACCCAGCCTTTCATCCAATTTATTCAGCAGCAATCCACATTCCATTTGTCTAGACTAAATATAGCAGCGTTTATACAAGAAATCAATAGTGCTTGCAGAGAGCAGA
This sequence comes from Gavialis gangeticus, assembly GCF_001723915.1. Lineage (NCBI taxonomy): Eukaryota > Metazoa > Chordata > Crocodylia > Gavialidae > Gavialis > Gavialis gangeticus. The sequence continues at coordinate 91,216 of NW_017729005.1, read as the reverse complement.
GCAAAGACATGAATATTTCATCAAACTCAGAGAGAAATGGCAATCAGCAAACTGACAGTTTTGTGCAGGCCAGCGGCCTTCAGATAAGTCCCTGTTACTTGGACAATGGCTCGCTGCCTGCAAGTCACAATCTTATCATAGGCATTCTTCTATTTTTAACATTAATTGCATTGTAAGTGACAAAGGCTTATCGTGTTTAAAGTGGAGAAATGGATCTTCTTACATCTTCTATGACAGGATAATAAGCCTTAGCAGGAGCAATAATAGTAACTAGAGCTGTGTAAACCCTGGCAGGTTTGGGTTGCAATAGAGTTTGCAAACCCTGCAGTTTAGTTTGCAGGCCCTGGCTAGAAATCAACCACTCCAGGTTCGCCTAGAGATTCAGGTCTGTTTATAACTCCCACCTCCAATCCCATCACTCTATCCCCCTAGAACCACTACTTGGCTGGGAGAAGAAAGTCTACAGATTTTCCAACAATGGAAAAAAAGTATTTGCCTAGATATCCAAAACTTAGCAAGACTGAAATGTAGTTTAGTTTGAATAGATTAAAAAATGCTGGTGGCTTCCTTTCAGCAAACTCAACTTACCATCCACACAGTCAACAATTGGGTATGCAGATATAGCTATCAGAGACTATCAATCAGTGCACAACTTGCAACCCAGTCACCATAAGTGAAAAAAAATAGAGATACTTGAGGATAATCAAGCCCTTCCATAAACATTGTAATCAGCCAAGTTCTCTCTAATACTACTGAGAGCTACCACACAGTAAATATTGACTTTTTAACAACAATCATTATACTGAGATTGCATCTGGCAATAACAAATTTCAGCAACTAAATATACCAGAAATGATGATGAATAAAAGGCACTACAATCACCAATTAAACTGACGGTTATGGTACTGTCTATTGCATAGTGCTGTTCCTGTATGTCAATTTCATTATGTTTATTTCCTACCAATTCATGAGAGAAGAGATCGAGGGAGCCCACTGACTTACATCTGTGTAAAAACTGGGTAATGGAGCAAAGAATCAGGGTTTGAGTCTTTCAGAGCTCTGACAGATCATGATTGAGGTATCTTTCCCTGACCATTTTCATTTATGAAGTCAGAGACAAAAGAACGGTCATTTTCATCATGCTTCTTGTGCTACAAGCAGAAGCATCGCATTAAAAAAATGCATTTTAAAGTATCACATGCTTGCACTTGATGTTCAGTTTACTCTTGGATACAATAAGTAATTATAAGACTCCTATATCAGGTTTTATCAAAATCTGTAGCTGAAGGAGGACGAGGAGGATGGAAAAACTAGAGAATGCATTAAGATTTAATATCCAGAAGTTTACCAGTAGAGACCAAGCTCCACTGATTTCAGAAACTATGCCACTCATTCTCAACCACAGTGCCACCTGATCCTGGGGTGGTTTGAGATCCTTTCAAAAGTGCTGCAGGGGTGCCATGCAATGTTAGTACAGTTAGGTGTGCAAACATGATTCACAAGCTAAACCCAGAGATTTCAAATAGGAACCATAGTGTTAAAATTATCTGACCTGTTCTGGTCTTTCAGACCAAGGAAAATATAGGCCTCTTACCAAATAGGAAAAGAAAGTTAATAATGGACAATGCACAGAAAGCTGAAGTGTTTTACAACTTTTTGGCCAGGTATAGACATTACACTTTTAACAGTATAAGTGATTGGAAAGTGGTCTGTACCCATAACAGAACAGAAGTTTGGCGCACACAAATTGGTTTAAAAGTGGCACAACCTGGTCTAAGATCTGCCCTCCCCCCCTAAAGGGTGAATGTTTGGTCTGTTCACTACTGATCTGAACTACACTGCTTACAACAAACCTCCAAGTTCTCTGGAACAGAAAATCACTACATTCTTTTTCTTTTGTAAAACAAAAGAAAACTAAGAGATGGCTTTTTGGGGGGGGGGGGCTTGAGTCTAACGAGGGGTACCTTGATTCTAAAAAGGTTGAGAACCACTGAACTATGCCTAAGCCCTAGAGGAAATGACTTTGTTTCCACCAGAAAATGGCAAAGCACATGTACTTATTTCTCTTATGTCCTTCTGCTGCTTTAATGGTGAACCATAATAATATAAAGGTAACAAACAGTTTACATGTAAATTGTAATCAATATAGTGAATGTACTGCAATGCTTTAAATACAGTAAGGAAAATAACAGTGACACCTGCAAAACAGAACAGAACTAAGTATACTTGGAGGCAGGAAGAGTACATAGCTTCAATATGTAATAATGCAAAAGAGCTGTTTTTAAATTGACTGAGATTTTAATACCTGAAATCAACCCTCGCAAATAGGCATCACTATACAACCACTGCTCCTTTCTTGAGTGATACCATTTACACTGTATTTCCAGTGACCAGGAATTTAAATTTCTATTGACTAGAGTATTCACAGATTCTGAATCACCATTTTTATGAGAAACCATCAGAAAATAAAACAATTTATGGCAGTGACCACTCTATTCTCATGAGAGGGGCAATCTTCTTTCTTTGGCAATTACTTTCATTGGCCGACAGTTATGTCATCTTTAAGTACAGGAACTCGCACAAAGGATGCTGTAATCAGCTGATCAGGTTACCATTTGTCTGCCATTCTTTATTTGAAACGTAATGAAGAATACCAATAAGCTCGCTTAACTTGTTTAATGCATTTACAGCTCTGACAGTAACTCTCCTAGTTCACTAGAAGAGTGTATACATTCAATTTAACCCTTTTATCACCGAATTGCATGGTTAGGAATATGTACTGTGGCAGAAGACAAGTCAAAGCAACTAGGAGATGGACCGTATTTGATTTTTGGGGGGAGGGCGGTACTGGGGAGTGATTTTTTTTGTGGGAGGATAGGAGGACCACCTGAAAAGCTGAACTTGCATCACACATTATACAGGAAACATGAAGAAAATATATTCAGCAAGGCTGGAAACTAATGTTATGAAATGAAGATTTTCAGAAATATCCCTTTAAGTCTTAAAAAAAAAAAAGTCAATCTTCAGACGAAAGGGAAATGCTGTCCAGGATGTCAGCATAACACCGACATATATAAAAGCAATAAAAGACGGATAATCCCTTCTGCGGGTGCATCATGAAGAGATGTTGGTATCACAGCTTGGCTTGAAGTTACAGTCAGTGCTATCCACAAATACAATATTAAAACTCCCAGCATTCAAACTAGAATGCAGAAAACATTTACAATAGTTCAGTGAAGAAATTAAGCTTTAAAACTAAAAAGGGTTTAAAAAGAAGTGTGAGAGTTACAGGAATAAGATACATGAGTGGAGGTAGAAGAGTACCTGGCCATAGGTGGGAATTGGCAGAGTGGAGGACAAGCAGGTGGGGAAGAAGGCAAGATGACAGAGCGGGGTTTACTAGAGAGACAAACTAAGGGAAGAGATGGCCAGCCAGAGACTGAATATAGAGAAAAGAGGTAAGTAGTTTAGGGCTAGATGAGGAAGGCATTTTTGGTTGGGTAACAGAATTACAGGAACAATGCACTCCTTGTGATCTACGAGCAGCCCTGGTTTGCCAATGAAGTGGCATGGCATGACTGCATAGCCAATGTAAACAAGCAAATAAGGGAGTGATGTGTCAGTAGTGAGAATACTGGAAATTTGAGCAGTGTCATTCTGAATAGCCAAGGTCCAAGGAAAGAGAACTACTGCAGGGGAAAAGAACTGTTGCTGAGGTCCAATGTAAAATACTTACAGAATAATTCATTTTTGGGGGCCTGTTTCTAAGAGAAGGTTGGGGACCACAACTCAATAACTTCAGTGCAAACTGTAAAAGGAGACTAACCCCGCATTGCAGATAGAGGCTAGAAGTAGAGATTTTAAGAAGTACTGAATGGATCAAATCTGCAAGGCAGACAATCTGAGACTAATGAAAGCTAAGTCACAATCCAAGAACACAACTAAGACCACAGACTCGGGCAGTGTAAAAGGACAAAGCACCATTGACATTAATGCAGTGCTACTGATTTCCATCAGATGAGAATCTAGCCGCAAGGTATTAGATCTTAGTCACTAGAACTAGTGATAGAAAAAATCTCATTTTAGCTATCCTAAAAGTGACACCACCACACACATGCACATGCATGTGCGCGCTCACACACAGACACAGAGACACACACACACACACACACACAATGTAAAAGGAGTATTAGCAATGGTTATCTACTGTCACAATTACAGTTAAGTGCAAAGCCTCAGAGCTGCAAAGTCAAACATGGGTTTGCAATATTGCAATGGCAATATTTTCTATAAGCATTTTAAATTAAATATATGGGAAATCCCAAGGAGATTCTCAAAGCCACAGACAGCTCAATTAACAATGGGGCTTAAAAACCATTTGTGCTTTTGAAAATCTTTTGTTGCAACTGATTGTCTTGGAGTTGGAAAGCACAAAAAATTAAACTGCATTTTACAAACAATAAATAGTTTCCAGCTATTGTCCTTCTGCAGAAATCAGTACTTAAATTACCCTTGAAGTATAAACAGTATTTTTCTAAAAGTGCTATCCTGAAATTAGAATTATTAATGAACTACCAAACCCAACGAGCTGGTTATTTGGTCTATCAAGGCATAGTGTAATAGACTAGAAATATATTCCCCTTTGCTCTACAAAAGGAATCTTATTATGATTATACCTTTTCAGTCTTTCTTTTTAAGTGTTTGCATACATGTCATAAATGAGAAGTAAAATAAATGCAAACAGTGATCTGGGCTTTGATTTACCATTCTCTTATTTCCCAAGGGCCCAAAAAGGAAGCTCAGACAACCACAAACTTCTAAAATATCAGTGAGAGGCCTTGAAATACTAACACTGAAGTTACAGCTAGCTGGCTGTTTTCAAAATCAAAGGCTTTATTATATTGATTTACTAAATTCAGACTCCCTCTCTGCAAATATACTTTTGAGTTAAACAGCCATAACAAACCATAACACAAACATGAATGCCATCTAATTTGTAAGATGCAAGAAGTTCTTAAACGTTTCAGTGTTTGCTATTACTTCACTAAGTACTGAGCAAAACCTCCATTTACCAGCTTGCCAGTCTGAATGCAAACATCAAGCCACACACTTGCTGTTTACCAGCAGGGATAGAAGAGTAAGGGCAAATATGCATAAGATGTTACATTAGATTATGTAACAAATTAAAAATGTATTAGACCAAATCCATGGTATGGCTCTATCAAAAAGTATACCTGGGCTATATTTGGGTTGCTACGTACTTTTACTTATGCTTCAGCTAATACAGTTCTTACACACAAATTCTCTCTACCTGCCAAAGGCAGGATACTATTTATTTTTCAGAAACTGTCCATTTTCTTACTGGGAATCTGAATGCCCTTAATTCCAGGTACTTCTGCTGTAGGCAAGATAAATATAGGCTGAAGACAAATGTGAATAAATTTAAAACTGTAGGATCTTTTCCTAACTGTCAAAGTTCCTTCACAGCTCCAAAATCCAGATTACATAAATGATATACTAATAAATCCAGATTATACAGATATGATATTATGCTAGACTAGTACAATTACTCTATATAGCTGTACTGAATGTATTGTGGTTGATAAAGCCAGGGGTGCCTGACCCCTGGAGATATGTGAAAAAAATGGGCAGGAGAGAATGCAAGTATTATTTCCCCACCCTTGTGTCCACAATTTATGGGTTAGGCACAACTGTAGCCTTATTTCCTGAAAGACACCAGTTTTGCAGCACTAAGTAGATACAATCTATCTTCATCTCCATAGATAGCCTCTGCTTAAGGTCATTTAGCCAGTTTTCAATCCATATGAAATAAATAACATTTTTATGGTGTGGGCTGATAGAGGGAAGTTGGCTCCATATATACAAACGCACACGACCCCTTGGACTATATACACACATGCACATGGCTCTTGAGTCATATATGTTCTTACTAGAAAGTAATGGTGCCAAAACCTAACCAGAATGCTCCCCCTTACCTCCACCATTCCGTTATGTTGTATGTAGGCTTCAAAGAGGCTAGCAGCTATGTCAAAGCTAGACCTGCCGTTATTCCCAAGGAGTAGGGATGCAACTAGTTTTGACATCCTTGGCACCACTTGGGTAGTAAAATGAAGAAGAGAGGTAATGAATTTTCCAACGGACTGGATATCACAAAGGAAATCTTATGCTGGTGAGAGTGCTGGTAGCTGTGTCTGTCCCTTAGCACCATGTGATACAAACCAAATACATCTAATATAATGAGCTGCCAAACTGCCTCCAAAAAACCCAATGTTTCAGCAATCCATTGCTGCCAGCTACATTGAGTGAGGCCTAAGACAGTCAGCACACCCCAAGCAAACATTTTAGAAAAGACCTGACATCATTATACGATAGGGGAAAAAATCTAACATAGGAACGGCCTTAGTCTATGATATTAAAACCCACATTTAGAAAGTTCCACACTTCATTTCTGTAGCTCAATGCATTCTTTAAGATACCAAAATACCTAGTAATTTTTTTTTCATCCTGAATGGTGTAACTTAACATGGCCACAAAGCTCACTGAGCTTACACCCTCTCAAGAAATCATTATGCCCAGGAAATTAAAAAGGACACATTATTATTTCACTGCCTTTAATAACTGTTTTTGGAACACCTTGATCTTTGACAAGCATGGGGCTAAACTTACTTTCTTATCACAGACACAGAAAAGAGGAGGGATTGAGTTAAAGCCTCCCACAGAGGAGGAAAAAATATTTTAGCAGAAGGACAGTAATACCTTTTAAAGATCTTTTACAATGGGGTACTGGACGGGTCAGAGCCTGATAATAAAATACTTATTGAGACTGCTAGCCCAGGACTAAAGCACTTCTACATAAAACACAAGACTATTAATATATTTTTAATATATTCATTGGCAAAAATTGACATGCTCTTATTACATATTGTGTATCCATCTTCCGGTCCTTGAGACTTTCCTCATCTTAAAGCAGGAGCTGTGCAGGCCAGATAGCTGCTTCTTCTGTGTCGGGATAATGTTTTAGGCACAGAGCTCTATGCAATAATAAAGGGACTTCACTTGGACTGCAGGAACTTGTATCTTTATTAGAAGTGCCTTGTGCTCCATGCTGCTGCTTGCAGCCATGAGGTGCAGCATTATTAAAAAATTCTCCACGCACTTGCAGCTTTCTGGTGTCACACTCCAAATCATCCACCCTACAACTGTGTCCAAACCTGCAGGTTGTTACAGGTAACACCTACAATTTTGAGTCCTATGAAGTCTTACAACATGCAAACAATGAGTTTGGGATAATGGCAGCTATATCTCATATCAGTGCCAGTGTTTTGTACATGTCTATGGGCACATTTGGTTTAACCACTTGAAATTCAGCCACTTAGTTTATGCTGGTTGAAGTTCAACCAGTTTAAATCCATGCAAAGAGCTGTCTGCAGGTGGCCTGAAATGCTAGAAGCGCTAAGCCAGAGGCACCCTGAGCACATATCCCAGTGTACGTTGAAGCATCCCCTGCCTGGCTGGAAAGCGATGATAGCAGCCAAAGGCAAGGATCAGGGCTGACTGGCTGGTGCCCCAAAGGATTTGCTTGCGGGTAGCTGGGGCTGCACCCCTACCACTGCAGCCAGAGCTGGGGCTCTAGGCACAGTGTGGGTACTTTGCTTGCACTGCTGCTGGGGCTCTGGCTGTGGGAAGCCCTGCCACCAGTCAGAAATCAGGGCTCTCAATACCTTCGCAGATGGGGGGGAGGGCAGGGGAAGAAGGACAGCTTTCCCAAAGGGAACTTCAGAGCCCTGCATCCACAGTCTGTGTGTGGGGCTGCAGGTGTGTGACTTGAAACTTGGTATGGGTGGAGGTACTTTTTCTGCCAAGTGGCACTTAAAAGCCCCATACCTGCAGCCTCTACATGGGGCGCTACAGGTGCTGGCTTTAAAGTGCTGCTTGGGAGTGATGCTTTTCCCACAGCATTCCAAGCTGATGCCCACATACCATGCCTGGGGTTGCAAGTGCAGGGCTCTGAACTGCTGGAGTTGAAAATATATCCCCTCCCTGTGGCACTTCAAGCTGCAGGAGCCAGGCACTGAAGTACAGCATGGGGGTGAATTACCCTCCATGCAACACTTCTAGCTGGCCCCCTCAGCCTTGTGCATGAGGCTGCAGCACAGGCTATCAAAGTGCTGGGAGAAAGGAAATCCCTCCTCTGGGCACATCGAAGACCAAGCTTGCTGACTCTTGTACCAAGCTGCTGTGTGGGGCTGTCAAGTGCTGCTGGGGATGTGGGGGGAATCTTTCCCCCCACCCTCACCCCGGCATATAAAAAACCCATGCTTGAAACCCAGCAACGGGGGCAGCATTTAAAAGCCAAAGGCTGGCTGGGGGCTGTGGAGAGGGGCTAGGCTTTCCAAGCCCTTCGGCTGCTACGGGGAGAAGGTTGTGTGACTCAGGCTGCAGCAGTAGACTGCAGCCCAAGTCACAGAGAGGAGAGATGGGGGCTAGGAGTAAGGCATACTGGGGTTACTGAAATGTAACACTTGTACATACCCCACCAGGGCACCCATGTATGGGAGCACAAGGGATTACTGTAACAGGGGAAGGGAACAGATCACCAAAGGAGAACAGAGAAGCTCATTATGATGGGAGGGGAGGTGGGGAAGAGCAGGTCAGACAGGTGAAAAGATGCACTGGGTAGGCAGGGGTATGCAGTGTTAAGAGGATCAAGATGAAAGGGACAAGTAACAAATGGAAAGAGAGCTGTTGGAAAAATAACACAGAGATCACTGGGTGAATTCTGATGTCAGTAAGGGAGGTGGCTGCTGCTATGGTTCCTCATGAAAAAGAGGAAGAATTTATTGGGACCATGGCTCACTAAAAACATCCGGGAATGTCTCCTTGCCAAAAAGGAGGCTTACTCCCAATGGAAAGGAGGGGTCATCACTAAGGAAGACTATTCAGCAGTTGCTCGGGGATGTAGGGGGATGGTTAGGAAGGCCAAGGCAGAG
>NW_017729005.1:80293-81903 GCF_001723915.1 Gavialis gangeticus | reverse complement strand
CAGGGCGGCTAGGGTCTGGAACCAGCTTCCAAGTGAGGTGGTGCAGGCTCCCACCCTGGGGGTTTTTAAGAGGAGGTTGGATGACCACCTTACTGGGGTCATTTGACCCCAGTGCTCTTTCCTGCCATGGCAGGGGGTCGGACTAGATGATCTGCTCAGGTCCCTTCCGACCCTAGAAACTATGAAACTAGTTTCTCAGGAGAGTTTTGTATGTGAGAGAGGGTCCTCAGCTGCAGCTGGTGTACACTTTAGAGAGCAATCCTGAATTGTCACCAGCTTTGGCTTATAGAAAAGAGCTGATTCTTTTCATTCTAATTATTATTATTATTATAGGATAGGTGCTTTAGTGAGAGGGACTGCATAAAGTGACACACAAAAATATTATTAAAGCCTAATCAAGGAATTACCCATCAATCATCACAGATTTTTACTGTATGCTTCTCTGCTTCCCAAACATGTAGACAGTTTTGGTTCTGCAGTGTACAAATTCAAACCACAGCCCTTTACAGTACACACTGAAAGGAAGATTCACTCATTATGTTATTTAGGATGACTACGGGGAATTGCCTGAATAGAGAAGGGAAAAGACAGGTCAAGTTTTAGGGTTCTAATAAATCAAAATTGTATAGAAGGCTGTAAACAGCAAGGTCTTCCTGACTAAGTCACACTTTTAGCCAGTCGTCTTCTACTACCAAGTAACTTATATGATTCATTTAACTCCCTCATTATTATACTGTGTAGTCAAACTCTTCTTTCCTTATTTGTCTCTGCAGACATGAAATGGTTTAAATCCAGTGTTGTTTGTATATTAATTTTATCCATAGCGTCTACTGGTTTCTTTCACCCAAAGTTGTTGAATTACGTTCAGAAGTTTTTGAGCCAACAGAAGGGGAAAAAAAGGTATCAAGATTTTTTTTTTTATATAGTGCAGCCCTAAAGATACTGTTAAAACCATAGGCATGCTCCATATTCACTAGACTAAACAGATCTACCATCCATTGGAATTTGATGATACTATTTTAGCCACCAGAGGGAGCCCACATTGTTTTTTCAGGTCAAAAAAAATATATTCTGAGTTAAAAGAGAAAAAGTACCCAGGAAGAAGAAAAGGCAAACAACCCCCTAGTTTTTAGCAACAAACATATGTACGGCCAATTTAATGAAAAAACACCAAAACAGGTTTACTTTTGTTAGGAGATTCAATTAATCAATACTGTAAAAAAACAACGTTTAGCTGTTGTGATAAATATCTCCTAAGAATGGAACTCCTATTAATATATTTCCCATGTATGACTTTTGAGTGAGTAGGTTTTTCAGAAATAGAGAAGAATGACATTTTAATAACTTACGTTGTGAGGACAGTACCTCAGATTTCTTTTCAAGTTATATGTGTGTGCATGTGTGTATGTATACAAACATACATACATACTACACAGGCATATGTGTGTATGTATATACACACATACAGATATAGTATTTATGTATGCATGCATGCATGTGTATGTGTAAACTTGGCACTGCTATGACTCTTACTCCAACTGCTTTGGATGTTTCATCATTTCATAGTTTTTAGGGTTGGAAGGGACCTGAGTAGATCATCTATTCCGACC
>NW_017729005.1:63653-80282 GCF_001723915.1 Gavialis gangeticus | reverse complement strand
TGTCCTTAATCTGGGAAGCTAGTCCTAATTCCATCTCTGTATACTAGCTCAACCAACAACTGTTAATACAGCAGGCTGTCTCCAATTTATTTCTGATTAAATCATCTTGTGAGCAAGCAGGGTTATGATTTTAAGATGCAGGGAGGAGAAAGAATGTGAATTTTCTATTCAGTTTGACAAATTTTCACCTTTGCAATTCTTTATCACAGAAGAAACAAAATATAGGGATTTCCATGACAGTGTCAGTTTTCCAGGTACACAGTAAAATTTTGTAGAACTATAATTTGGAATAAACACTAAACAAAGTTTGTGTTATAATCTACTGTGACTAAACAAATAAGTTTCTTCTAAACATATACATGGGCTGGCCTTTTAAAAGAAATAAATACAGAGTACTGTAAAACATCAAATGCAATTCAGAAAAACTGAAAAACATCCAGAAATTATTACTTATTAACAAGATTTTTGCACCTCAACACCTCAGTGAGTAAGTAGCTGGCTGCTATTTTTTCTTCTCAGCTGGCTTGCAGAAAGCCAGTGTGTAGCCAAAGGATTTTGGTACCATTTCCTCTGCAGTAACATCAGCTCCACTCCAGCAACAACAGCTGGGTGGCCAGGCTCTCTTTGAGCTAGTACCCCATTCATTCCCCTACCATCCCTCTGTGTACATACTGGGTATAGAGCTAAAAGGCTTCAAGGGGAGGGGGGTCAGGAACTTGTGGGGGTGAGGATGGTTCCTGCTTGCTCCACTTGTCCCCTCTCCTCAAATACATTCTTGATGCAGTGCTGCCAAACCCAGCTCCTAACACCAGGCAGAGACAAACCAGGGCTGCCACTACCATGGCAGACTCGCAGCAGTGAGGATCCTGGTACCCTACTCATAGTCAGGACCCATGGTGGGTACTCCCGTCAGCCACCCGAGTTACTCAGCTACCTCAGTGTCTCAGTAGAGATTTTTCTCCCCAAGAAGGTTTTTTCCATAGATCATACACAATCCTCAGGCTACTGAAGTAAATTAAAAGATTTTCAATGATTTCAAGGGGGTTTGGCGCATGCCTTGTGTGAACAATAAGAATCAGACAAAGGCTTCTTAAAAAATCCCAGCCTAATCATTAAATCGTCCCCCATAATCAGGGAGAAAATATTTAACACATTAAAAACTTCAAATGAGAGACTGCTCCTGACCTGAGCTCAGCAAGATGAATCCATCTTAATATATTTCAGTGTGAAACGAACCATACTGTTAACTGAAATCATGAGCCTACCTTGGAAGTCCATTAACTACTGAGCTGCTATGATGCAACAAAAAGGTAAGAGCTTGCATTTAGGCACTCCTAGGACATCATTTTGCAACGGACAGCATCTGACTAGCATATATTTTATGGAGGTATCAACACAGTATATACCCAGGGATGGACAAAGATTTAAGTAAAAGCAACTCCTGGAAGCCTGTCTCATTTAAAAGGGCTGTGATGGTGCATGTGAGAGCAAAATTTAAAGCATGGCTTCCCATAGGGGGACAGACTGGGTAGACACACAGTAAAACAAAGTGCAACAGCAGCATGCTGAGAACGGGAAACCCCAAGAGAGCAATTTGGAGATGAACCCTTCTAGATCCTCAATGTTTGCTTACGATGAAAGTTCCACAAGTCAGACATTTTACAAGAGATTAGTTGCAATTATAGCCCTCTTTGTTCAGAAATGTGCTTTCTTTGGATGGCTCTAAGAACGTACCGTTCCACATCCAAAAAAAGTTAGGACTAGAGTTTGAAACCTTTTATGTCTATTTTGGAAAGTTTACCAATGAAGAGTTTGAATTTTGGGTGAATTGTCAAAAGTGAGTCCTGGGAGCCACCCAATCCTCTGGTCTTCACTTCATTTTCACAAGTAATCATGTCTGATAACTTCTGGAAACTAACATTTGTTTTCCAGGCTAGTAGCCAACTCCTCCTGATCACTCAGATTCTTTTGACAAACAGGGCCTCAAATGGAGCTCCAGTTGGTTAAGAGGAGCCAGTTTTCTCTCAGGCATATTAACCTGTTTTAAGTTCAACCACCAGGCAGTTTGGTAAATGCATATACAACAAGAGTCTGAGGAAATGAACTAAGGTTAAAGTAAATGACAAAAGTCACGTGCCACTGTTCTGGAGTGTCATGGCAACAAAAGCCAAACACACAGCATGAGCCACCCCCTCATCCAAATTTTAAATATATTTCTTGATTATATGGACCTTCTGGATTATGATTTTTCCTTCCCTTCATATTCTGGCTGTTTAAAAAGAGAAAATGAAGTGTTTTTTAGTAGCTTACATTTGTAATGCTCTCATAGAAATATTAAAATAAAATTATATTAAAAGGATTAAAATCAAGGTTAACATTGGTTCTTGCTGAGCTCACAATAATAGTGGCTATACTTTATTTTAAAATCACACCATAGAAGAGTCATTGTTTTCAAGGTAGGTGCAGGGAATATAAGAAATAAGAAATTCTACTAATCAGTTTATTTCTATTCATATTTAGCTTACTTAGGAGGAGATTATTTACTATTGATGATTTTAGATCAGAAAGTGTTACTTTACCCTACAAATCAGCTTTACCATTGACAGGTACTCAGTCCTATGCTTCCACGCTGGCATTGTCATTTATTGAATGTGGATTTCTCTGCAGCAAACACCATCTCATTGTTCTGCATGAATTTGAATAAATCAATTGACTGAATCAATGCCAAAACCACAATGGCATATTTGCTAAGTTAACTGGGTTACATATATCAAAGGAATTGATAAGGAATATTACCATTGCAAGCATTTCCTAGAAAACTACACCTGCTTTATTCAACTTCTTACCAAACCATAATGTCTGTACCTATGATGAGGTTGCTGAAGACAGAGCACTCTTCAACTATTATAAGATGGATGGTGATATGGATTCGGATACACCACAAAGTCATTTTGGTCACCTGATAAGTCAGAGGGTCACTTACTCCTGTTGCAAAGCCAGGAGCATTCATCTGCAAGTTTGGAGCTCTTGAATTGGTAAGACAGCTCTGACCAGAAGGGATGTGCAATCCTGCCATTTTACACTTTCTCCAACACCAACAATGATAACAATGAAAATCAACTTAGACAGAAAGAGGTATTTTGAAATGTCTGACAGAGCCCTGGTACTTCACTGTACTTCATCTCCATATATTACAAAGAGGAAATAAACAAAGATCTAACAGTCAATAAATACAGAAAAGCTGATGCAAGGATGGCATGTGTCCCAACTTCCTTAAATACTAAAGGGACTAGCAGACCTATTCACTGCCATGCATTTGATGAGGAAGACCCCAAAAAGCTGGCATACAGCCCTCCTCAAACATGGAAAACCACCAGTGACATTGCTATCACCTAATATTACTCATCTCCACAACCCATAAATTAATGGAGTGGGTTTCACTGGCCTGTCTCATCTTTGTCTTTGAGGTCATCGTGCCAAAGGAATAAGCTGGTTTCAGATCAGAACAAAGCTGATGCAAATACATCAGGAGTCACATTGAGGCTATTTCCAGCAGTGTCTAAAAAACAGACTAGTGGCAATGGATTTATCTGCCCTTATAACACAGAATGGTGGTTGGGTACTGCTTAGGCATCACTGCAAGTGACAACATTATGTTACTCTTGCCCACTATGTTGAGTAACTGTATATACTGTATCCCTTGGAATAGGTAGGTTATCAAAACTCCTTCTCCTATCAAAACCTATTTAACTGCCATTTACTCTGTCACATATACCCATAACTAACATTTGTAGAGCTGTATACATGGCTGACAAGTAAAAAAAAGAATCATGGACATAGACTTGTCTGATATCTTGCAAGTGGGTTAAAGTTCTTAAGGGCCAGGTACAGCTTCTTTACTTTTCATTCCATCCAGGAAGAGCACACATCAAGTGCTGAACTTCCTTAGCCTGACAAAGGGTTTTTGAACCCGAAAGCTTGCTTAATAATTGTTTTCCAACTATTTAAGTTGGTCTAATAGAAGATACCAGATTCACACAAAGAACCTTGTCTGCCTATGTCCTTAGACCAACACGGCTACAACCTAAATCCAGGTACAGCCATTACATTTTTACTGGTATAAGTGATCAGAAACTGGTCTATACCCGTAACACAACAGATGGTCGGCACACAAAACTGGTCTATGCCCATAACAGAAGTTTGGCACACATAAGACTGCTTTAAAAAGGCAGAATCCAGTCTAGGATTTGCTGTGTCCCCACTTCCACCACCCCCCATCCCCAAAAGGCAAATGTGTGTTCTGTTCGCTACCAATCTAAGCTATACCACTTACAGAAAGCCACATCACTTAGACTGATTCTGCTTTGGGTTTTTTGAATGTCTGTACCTAGCCACAGTGATTGTATTCAATCCTGAGCTACACTTTAGAAGAATTCTAGTATACTATTCGGTGTTGGCAGCCTTTTGCCAAAGAGAGCCAGAGCTTGCAACCCAACCCTGGCTAATGACCTGAAGTCTCTGCCCTCATGAGGAAGCCAGCTGCCTAGACTCACCCTCGTGCTTCAGATTCCTGACCCCTCTGAAGCAAGGGAATCAAAGACATGGCAGAGCAGCAAGCTCTGTAGAGGCAATGTGGCGCTGTGCTGTACCTCCCCAAAGCTCCATGTTGGATTGATCTATTCGCAGGCTGGATACAGCCCACTAGCTATATAGGTTGCTACCCCTGTTCTAAGCAAACAGTTGGTCATCACCCCAACAATACGACTTCCAGGTTTCAACCTGCCTTGAAAACAATGAGTCTACACTGAACCATTTCAGAACACTGCCTGGGAGATGCAGTTATCTTCCACACCTTTTGGGGACTAAAGCAATGCAAAAAACCAATGCAACTCAGGACAGCTGCGAACTAGGGACTCAATTGTACATGCACCTGAGGATACCAGCTGCTTTGATGGATTGCTACAGTCATTTCACACTTATTTCAATACAGTTCAGAAACTATCTTCTACCTCTCTATCAAGACTTGGTCATTTTAGTGTTGCTGTTCATTTCTCTAGCCATAAAAAGAAGATTGAATGTGGAATTACTCACTCTGACTTCCAGTCCTATACATAGAATCATCTGCTCAAAACTTCCCAATTGATATTTCTTCTCTTCTTTAAGTGTCAAGTTCCAAGTGTTTCTAGGCTCAAAATACTCTCACAACAATGAGATAATATATCCTGATAATGACAGGCAGACTCACTTACCACAAGACTCAGCTTCTCGTTCACCAAACTGAAAGCTCTTCTGGCTTTTCCAGTTGTGACATAAAGCTAATTAACAAGTTAAAATGGTCTTTAAATCTGCCTTACACAACTTCCTACTGCAATTTGCTAAAAAGTTTTTTCACCCCAAATATCCCCATTATCATTATTACAAAGAAAGGCAAAATAACCATTATTATTTCTGAAGTAAATGTCAAAAGAAAATTGCACTTCTTCCAAAGCTAAGGCTGCTCAGTTCTAAGAACTTACACGATTCATTTCCTTTTGCCTTCCATCATAACAGCTATTTAAGAGAGATCTGTTTATTTCCCAGCACATCTCAGTTTTCTGTTTCTGCATGAGAATCACAATGACGCACAACAGAAGGACACTGTAAAGAAAAATAGGCTGCGAGTATCCTGCAAGTAGGTTTTTAAGTATGCAGAGTCAGTTAGAATGGGGGCGGGGGGAGAATTTGCCTTGCAAAAGCTAATGAATTATGTAAAAGTAAATCACATTTCAGATCAAGTGACCAACTAGAAATAATTGGGACTATAAATCTATATACATAATTTTCTGGTTTACCATTGCCTCCTTTAATACAACAGGATTCACCCTATCCTGTAAAGCACCTATGCTTTTCCTGTCAAGCATGAGAGCAAGCTATGTATTTCCTGAGAGATTATTACATCATCATTTCATGCATTACGTCACATTGGGTTACAACTCCCCGCCCTACAGATCATAAGCACATAAATAATGTGGTAAAACAGACAGACAGACAGACTGCACAGTAGTTTTCATTCCTGTAAAAGTCCATTTGGTGTGCAGCTATTGCTCTCATTTTTTATGTATGTATAATATTTTCCCACACCAGCTAAACAACATATGTCCTTTTTCATACAGCAATATTTGGAGGAGAAATATATGTAAATAAACATAATCTGACTAGAAAACACAGAGGATCACAACACAGAACAGTAGAGAGAGCCAAAAGGAGTGGCAATATACAAGGACTTAAATGGATTATTTACTCCAGTGCAATTAACTGTACGATTTTTTTTAATTGAATACAATTTTTCCTCACGTTTCATGCTCCTCTAATCCCTAGGATCAGAGTGGCAACATTGCAAGGTACTGATCTGACTGTGAAACTTTGCTGGCATCCCCCACTGTGAAACCTTATGGGTACTAGCCATTGATCTAGTGGTATATGTTGGCCTGAGAGTGCAGAGCTGCTTTAATTCCTTCTCTCTCTGTGGTTTCCTTTTCCACAGCAGGGTATGCAATATTCCAAGATACATTTGAGACCAGTATAAACTTCCTGCTAAATTACTGTGGTTCCAATCCCCAACCCGACCCTGGGCACCAGGGACTGAACCACAATCTCTTGAGGGCAGAAGTATCAACACACTACCACAGTTGCTGAGTAAAATGATTAATGTGTCCAAATACCTGTATTTTCTAGCACAGTATGTTCCTAAAGGTTTTATTAGGCTTTTTGGAATCTGTAGCTTTCACTGCCATTAACACATGCACACATTCACCCAGTGAAAGTTTCTTGAAATACAAGGTTGCCATGATTTACATTCCCCTGCATCTTTCCAATAAAACATAGTCATTTACTTTTCAAAGTCACTCTAATCGTCTCTAAAAAGGCATCTTGAAAGCAAGATTCTTGAAAATTTATTTTATAGTAAAACCTGTTGCAAATAAATACAATTCTGACTCAAAGCTGCAGAAACACTGGCTTTCATGACTATCATAACACTGTGAAGTGAGATCTGAGGAATTCTAAGAAAACGCACTTCAGTACATATTCCTTAATTTAGCAAAAAAAAACCCCAACAAACAAAAAAACCCCCACACAGTATATCTCAACCGTAGCAACCCTTACATCTGTAGTACTAGCTTCAATGAACCCAGTGAAGTTAAACATATTTGTGAACAGGACTGGATAAACTTTGGCACTGGAGACCCTTGCCCAGGTCCCAGCTCCTGGAGTCATATGATTACATCAGAAAACTAGGTCAAAATATTGTTCTGGAGCATAAGTAAGTGGCACGTAGGACCTGGGGCAGCACCGGCTACTGCCAAGGCAATTGTGGTGGCACAACCAGGCACTGCTGCAGCAATGGCTGCTTTTGTGTGTCCCCAACAAAGGTGGTGCCCAGGGATATTGCCCCAGTCACACCCCTCAGTTACACTAGTGTAATTCAGGCTTAGTCAACAACACCGCATCTGGCTTCCTGACTCTCCTGTCTGAGGCCCCTGCTACACATTACATATATTATACAATTAACCAGTTAACTGCACAATGCATGTAGACCAGCCACAAGTGCAAAGTAAAACCCCTCACAAGTGCAAAGTAATTATCACACAATTAACTGGTTAATTGTGGAATAATTTAGACCAGCCACATGTGCAAAGTAGTTATCACACAATAAAAATGACTATCCAGCTATAAAAAGAGCAAACCAGCTAAAAAGTTAGTGCTTGACAATCTATAGTTGATTTCTATCCAGCCTTAATTGGAAGGTGTAGCAGGGCCCTGAATGACCACACATTGGCTGCTAAGCCATGGTTACCCAGCATGCCCCAAATGTTACTGCAGTCTCCCTCTCCCCACAAAATATTTAAAAACGTAATTTTCTGGATTCTAGTAGTGAAGGATACATTTTTAAAAAGACCTGAATACAACCAATAAACATGTATCTGCCTGAGTCTCACAAGAATCTGAAACAACAGCCTTGAAGCATGTACTGTCCCAAGCATCTTAGTAGAGTAGAAGATCCAAAAATCCACCATTCAGGGGGTTCTGGTCCACCCACCCAAGTTACGTATGACAAACAACCACAGAATTATTATTTTATGAATGTGTCATAAAATGGAAAGATTAAACAATGTTATTCATAGAATCATATTCTATCACTGCAGTTCTATTGGCGATCTTCCATTTTTTTCTCCATAACTGTTGTATGTTAGCAATGTTTGACAAAGACTTAAAAATAGGTTACATGGCTGAGTAATAAATTATGCTGTGCAGGTAGGAATCAATGATTTCTAGCACAAGTACAGTTTGTGTTCATATTCAACATGTGGGAATGCTCCATCAATATAAATCAGCTGCCACTACCACTTAGTGAACTCATTTCACTTCAGAGCACAGCACGAATCCTGGATGCTGCTCTGTTGTCTCATGTGACATATTACCATGTCTCCAGGGAAGAACAAGTCAGGAAATAATAGTATTTTGAATCTGGAACGTACAAAATAGTTTTGTGATTCATGTCTATAAAGAGATAAGACCATGCACTATCGATCATCACAGGTCACAGCTAAGGTATACAGACAAAAATCCCATAAATGGACAAATTTCCATTCCTAGAGCAGTTAGGTTCTTACCACTCACATACTCCAAACCCAAAAGGAATATACAGTGCCCCCAAAAAGTAGTGATCCCAGGACAGAAATGCTAATGAAGAACCTCCTTTGCATCAAATGAAAAGCAACATCATACAGCAATTTGATCTTGTAATTTTTTCAGAAGATATCAAATGCTTTTGCAAAAGGCACCAATGATATGAACAGCACATGCACCTTGCCTTTTACTCCTTCCCATGTCAAAGGAGGTGGATGGGGCACAGGACTCTTGTGCCTCACTTTATGCTTTTTAATGCCACTTCCTTATTTTCTGTAAAGCAAATGCATGAAAGGAAAATAAGACCTAAATGAGCAATACAAAAGTTACCCCATATCCATCCCTCTCATTGTTCCACATTTTTATCATTTAGATTCAATGTTATGAGGAGAAAAGACCAGGAGGAGCCATAGCATCCTCCAAGATGCACGTGTCAGCAAAAATCAACCCCCTTCTCCTCTCAGCTACTCGGGTTACTGTTGCTACAGCTCATCTTTACAGTCAGCATCTGATTTCTCATTTCTGCTCTCCTTCAGAAAAGAGGCAAACAGCATTTGCTACCTTTTATATACATCTGTGATATTATGAACACTATTTCCCTTTCAAGGGGCAACAAAAAAGAGAGAGAGAAAGGCCAGTTTAGAGGTTAAGACATGGAGCTAGGATTAAAAAAAAAATCTGGATTCAATTCCTTGACTGAATTGCAACAGTAAGTGAACAAAACAGAATGTACCCAGCCTCAAGGAGTCCCATAGTTTTGTAACAATGCTATTCAAAACTCACACAAAACTATGAGCTGCTATTCATAGCCAGAGCATATAAACAGAAAAATAAAGTTACTGCTTGAAAATTTAAAACCAGCTCAAGGTTATTTTATCTATCTAGCTAGCTATATTAGACACACATATATAGAGTGATCCATGAAGTCCCCACTGTATGAGGAATTGAAATTGAATGGGTTCTTATACTGTTTTAAAAACTTGGCTAACATACCATGCGGCCAAAGCCATGCTTTCTTGGCGCACTGCTACACAGGGAAGGCAAGAGTCTATAAACATTAGCAATGATCAGCTGCCAACTGGAAACCATTGCACAGTCAATTTACTTCATGTACAAGAAATATTCTAAATAAATCAGCAACACCTGTTGAATTTTGAAGTCATTATCCATCAAATAAGGTTCCCTTGATGTCTAAAGCGATTTCATGCTGCCTTCTTTTTAATTCAGTATAATACAGGCTTCTATTTATTTATCCACATCTATCAATTCAGGCTGAAACTACAACAGGATCTTATTCTGTAGTCTTTGTGCATACTGAATTCTATGAAAAAAATCAACCTGGTTCCAAAATCAAGACAAAATAGTTTCAAAAGGTTATAGTTTTGGTTACAATTTCATACATATACTTTGCATCCTTAATACCATTCTTCTGACATTGTTTTGTATGCACATTTATTAGCACATATGTATATATTGTAAATACAACCCTATGTCAAAAGAACATTATTAAGGATGCAAAATTAAATATTCACAAATTGAAATGGCAGAATTAAAAGTTACACAGGCAATCCTTGCACAGGTACGTATTATACAACCGTAATTACTGAAAATATACTCCCCTCCTCCCCCTTTCCAGCACACTGCCTTTCCATCTACCACTGGCTCCCAGTCCATTCATCCATGTTTCTTTTCTTTACTCCCAGCCCCAGGCCCCTTTTTCAGCTTGTTTCAGTTTCCCCTCCAGCTTTCAATCCCAATCCCTGTGCCCAGCTGAACCAAGGCTCCTCACCATTCTGATGCCCAGTCCCAGTTTCAATTTCTTTCCCCACCCAGCTTCTTCTCCAAACCTGCTCCTATTTCCCTATCCATACGTCTCAGAAGAGCACTAGCAGAACAAATGTCACCTTCTTGCCAGAAATCGCCAGCGTACAGGCCTTCATGCAGTTTCTCATGGAGTAAACATCCATAAAAAAGATCTTTCACTTTACTACTTAGAAGATCTTCCCTGTGCAAGAGTCCCTGTGCGCCAGAATGAATACCTGTATGCCTCTCCTGAGAGTGGGAGTTGAGCAGCAGCTTCCCCCTATGCCTTCCACAGACTGGGTATCTCCCCGCAGCTACACTTCTCTTGTAAGCAGAAAGAGCGGGGAAGCAGCTGCTTGCAATGCCTTCCCCAGACTAGAGTGCCCCTGGGGATGTCAGCAGACTGGAACCCCTGTATATTCCCTCTCATGAAAAGATTTCTACTGCTGCAAATTTCCCAGAAATTTGCCACAGTATAAACGAACACCTGTCCATAGTATTAGACCATATTTGGAGAGATCACACTCAAAGAGCTTCCAAAGATATTTCACTACAGAGAACCAGTTAGTCCTCTCATCTGCAAGAGAGAGACTTTGTCAGTAGCAAAACTTTAACTTCAGTGATGCAAGATCAACTGCCACATGTAGGACAAAACATAATACTCAACAAGAAAGGAATTTCTATAGGTGAAACCATGTTATAACTGCCTTTCATTTTTTGAATTACTGCCAAGAATAACAGAATAGTTTTTTCCAATGTGCTTATACGCACTATGCTGAAAAAGAATCCAGAAAGAATGCATACTATTAGGCTAGGGACACAAGTTACACTTAAACCAATGTAAGTGATCAGAAACTGGCTCAAATCTATAACATGACACAAGTTCATGAAACTGGTTTAAGATAAACCTGGATGAATGCAACATGAGATTTAACTGATTGAGGTGAAATCAGTTTACCGAACTTCTGTCCAAAATTCCCTCTAGATTCAAGTTAACTCATAGTCCTCCAGCATCTCAGGATGCTTTGCACCTCCCCGGCTAGCCACCTCTCACAGGGTGGGCGGCTACTGTTGGCCCAAGCTGTCTGCTCCAGGTGAGGAGGGAGGCATGCTATAGTGCAGGGGTGGGCAAAATGCATCCTGGGGGCTGGATGCAGCCTGCCAGGCCATTCTATCTGGCCCACGGGGTCCCTAAAAAATTGAGAAAGTTAATATTTATCTGCCCTGGGCTGCCTGTCATGTGGCCCTCGATGGGCTGCCAAAACTCAGTAAGCGTCCCTCTGCCCAAAATAATTGCCTGCCCCTGCTATAGTGCCTCCCCGCACCCACCTTCTGGCCTGGGTCACTGCAGCCATGTGGCTGCATTTTCGGAACCAAAAGTGAACGTCCGTTCACTTGCTAATCAGTTCAACCTATGTAACTTAGACTAACCTGAGACAATTGAATCGATTCAGCCTTGGGCTGAATTTTGGCTGTCTGTACATAGCCAGAGAGAGAGAGAAAAATCCTGTACAAAGAAGAAACATTATTAAAGATCACAGAACTGAGAAAGCCTCATAAACTTTTTATTCCACCCACATTCAAATACGGTTTAATCAGCATAGGGTGGCTGTTTATAATAATATATTTAGCTGCATGATCTTTTTATATTAATAATCTTCCTGGATGGGGAAACTGAATGGTTGTGAATGAGTCTCTGGCTAAGCAGCATACCCATAAACAGGAAGGAAGTGCAAAACTTTTGGAAGGCTCAGAATAACTAAGAGGAGAATATAGCTTAGACATCACAGAGGTTTCAGGTTCACAGGAGACAGGTGCAGGTTAATGTGTTGCAAAGTCTGTATTGCATTAAAACCAGTTAAATATCTGTACAGGGGAAGAACTATGATACTTTGTGGAAGACAAAGATCACCTGTGTTCGGCCCAGAAGGAATATGTTGGAACTGAGGCTGAATTGAAAGGACCCAAAAAATGTGTTCCTAAAAATTTAAAAGACTTTTTTTTTAAATTTTAGCTTTTAGTATATGGAGGTTGTTTGCCTTGGTCCAGATGTAAGCTTGACTTTCAGCACTCCTGGAATGATGCATATAAATAATGTTAGGGTTTTTACCAAATCTTTTGCGTTTATGCAAACAAATATTCCTGTATTATACAGTGAAACCAAAAAAAAACCCAATTCCCTGCGGTGTTTATAATCTCACTGTATAATTCTCCATTAATAAATTATCTATGTTGTATTAATATAAAATGTAATTTAATCCTTCTGGTTTTGCCAGTTGGTGCTTTTCTTTTTTAATTATGCTTTTCACTTAGAAACGTTTAACTGTATTTCTCAGGAATTGGTAAAACAAGTGATTTAATACTTAGAAGTGATTTAATACTTAGAAACATAAAAAAGATCTGTGAATACAATGACAGATGCATAATACTTCATCCTCTGAAATCTAGTTGAAACTCTATTAGCCTTCTTTCTAAGAATTGTTTAACAATGTGTATCAGCTAGAGATCCAGGACTAGTGGTATCCATGTTCTCTTTTACACAAGGAACAAATGAAGACCACACTATTGGAATACAATATATCATGCTTTCATTATGTTTTAACAGTTTTTTGGGGGAAAGGCAAGGCAGGAGGCAGTCCTCATTGGGAGGAAAACCCATGATTTGCAAATTCTGTCCATTAGGAAAGTAAGGGAATAAAGGGACTTGGACATGTTTCATGTTGTATTTGCTGTTTTAATATGATTTATGACATTCCCCTGCCATGTTACTGCTTCTAAAAAATGGAGGAAGATTTCAAAATGTGCCCAAAAATTACTTTATTTTTCAAACATTCAAAACTATGTTTCAAACTGTATTTACTAAGTGAGCACTAAATATTGCTTCCATTCCCAAAAAAGAAAATTAAACTTTTCTCAGACCATTTTCGTTTTGAGTTGATTTATGCATGTGTATCAATGTATTTCTATCTTATCCTCTTCCTGAATACCCTGAAATCTTATTTATCATTTATCTAATTTAGTTAGAACATGAACATCTATAATTGCCTAAAAGATGGATTGTTTGATGGAATTACGCTGCCAGAAATTGGGCTTTGCCAGTTTACCTCAGCTGAGTCTCCAGCCTCTAATGTATGTCCAGATAAAATATAATTAATTGGAAACCAGGAAAAAAGCACAAGTTTTCTGATGCTGCTAAACTGATTGTGGAGTATCTACTTCAGCATTTAAAGGCTTCTATATACACACCAGCTGATGGTGGGCTATGCATTCCTATATATACTGTTCCCTGGTATTTTTTATTGCTGCTTATGAATTTTCTTTTGGGGGATATGGTACTGCGCTGCTGGCACTTGTGTGACTTAAGATCAAACAGTAAATGCCACCCCCCAATCACTTTTTCACTTTGGTGGAAGAAGAATCCCAGGCTCTACCCTCAAATCTAGTAAAAATGTTATTTGTTCTTTTCCTTTGGTGAGTTCAGCAAGTAAGACCACATCTCTTCTCATATCTTACATTTGTGTATTTCTAAATGTCTTTGAGTGGTGAAAAATTCCAACAGTCTCCTTCAAACTGAATGGCAGCTGTATCATAAATATAACCAGTTCAGGAGTTCCAAGAAACCAATTCAAAAATTGATTTCTGGAGATTTACAGGACCAAATTTCAACTCTAAGATCTTGGCATCTGCTTCAGTGGGTGTTCCTGGATTAGGCCCTGTAAGTCAAATTCTGCTCATTTCCCTGCAACTACAGAAAACCCCATCAGATGGAAACAGTGCCCTTCTCAGCAAAAGCAGAAGCGAGAAGATCCACACAGTCCTTCCACGGATCCCCAACCAATAGTTTCCTGCTTGTCTACTGTACAGGAGGAAGATAGAAATGTGCATGTATGTGCCTGTAGATCTGTAGTTTGTGGCTTTCTCCTCCATCCTTCAAAAACCCAGTAGGATTTGTATAGCAGTTCCAGGTAGGAGAAGAATTCTTTCCTGCCCAACCTTGAAGGGTGGGTCCCATATACATGCCAGCCACTTTGTAAGCATGCTAGTTCCAGATATGACCCTGTAAAATTACCAGCCCTTGGATGCCTGGATCCAATATAAAAAGAAACTGATACAAAGGTTCAGATTTCTTCAAGACTATGTATTCCAAGGCATGTTTCAATTTCCCCCTTTTTTCTTTTAAAGTGCAGTTAATACGTATTTTACCAGTTGTATCAGTAGTCACAACCAGGTCAAATTCAAACTACTGCCTTAAAGAAGCAGTGCCCTGAAAGTAACCAATCCTCTGAGCTGAGCTAACCATTCCCTTTGTAAAAACCCAACCGAACAAATAAAAAAAAACCCTTTATCAAGTTCTGTTTTGAACTGATTTACACTGTTTGCCTCTACTGCTGACTGTAGTGTGCGCTGCAGTTTATGCAACGTCTTGTAAAGAGGTTCTGTCTGGATGTCTTATTGAGTACAGAGTGAACTGACTTAAGTTCAAACTAAGACCTAACCTTTGAATTCATTACAATCTCGAACTGCTGACTGACTGTGATCCCACTTCTTTCCTTTGAGGGTGCTGTATGCAGGGTGCTTTAAGTTCTAGTTTGCCTTCTTTCTTTTAAGCTAACGTAGGCCATTCATATCCTTTGTACCACAAATAGAACTGATATAGTTAATTGAAGGCTTCCTTGCTGCTGAATTTACCCAGCTACTCTGGTAGTTTCAAACTTCAGCATGAGCTTCTATAATAAAGAGCCAAAGATAACTTTAATTTCCTCTGACCCCATTATACACACAAACTTTTGATAGTAAGTTCTGTGATGCAAATAGCAAGCAGCAATTTTACCTATGCAACACTTAGCTGTGTTACAGCTATTACCCTCTAGCTGCCTGCTGGCAGGAGTTATGTACTTAACTATTATATGTATGTGTGGGCATTTTGATTCTCCAAATGAGATTTCTACTTCAGTAATCATAGCAATAGAAAGAAAATGCCTAATCACTTAGGGCCAGTTTTAAAGGCATTCAAGTATTCAAAGGTACAGAGTGGAATTTTTCAGAAGTCAGATGCCTGACTCCCACTGAAATCTATGGGACTTCAGCACAGATGGGGGATTCTGAAAATCCCAGAAGCTAATGGGGGAACTCTGGTCTACAGCCCAATACTCAAGCCAGGCTGGCGTCTTTCTGAAATTTCAGTATTTAAAAAAACCAACAAAACACAATCCTGAAAACTCTCCGAAATGTTTGTCGCATCTTCCTCTGAAGTAGGAGAAGCAAATCATTTCCTTTCCCTCCCTGCTCTTCAGGGTCACTACAAGCACTCAGCTTAAAAGCAGCTTCTGGGCTGCTCTAATTATGCTGCTTGATGATAGCACAAAACCAGCACCAGTATAGGGGAAACGTAAACAGCTCCTCTACTGCTCCCCACACAAGTACGCCCAGCACTGACTAGATTCAGCTGTGTTACTGAATGTTGTTCACTGTTCCTTCCTGGTGAAGGAATGAAATCTGAACACCAAACATAAACAGAACTTGATTAAATTACATATAAGTATGTACAAGATGATGAAATAAACCTTTCAAGCACAACTCTTATTCTCCTGAAGAGTATCCATTTCAGAATGACTCCAAGTATCCCCACATTTCTTCAAAAATGTCTACTTCTCTGGAGATTCAATTTTGCTCAATCAGCAGAGGTTCCCCAATTAACTTGTTATTTCCCTGCAAATCCAAGGCCATCATCCTTGGCAGCATTCTCACCATCACCAACAAGACCTTTCAGACAGCCATTAGCACATATGCTCATCCACAAAGGAGCATGAATACTCCCTCACAGATTTAAGGTATATGCTTTCAGAGAAGGTAGGTGAGATAATAGGCCAAATTCAAAGCCAGTGGTGTGATAATTTAGCTTATGTTTCATAGTTTCATAGTTTCATAGATTTAGGGTCGGAAGGGACCTAGTAGATCTTCTAGCCCGCCCCCCCGCCAGGGCAAGAGAACAACAAAACCCCAAAACAAGAAGCGGGACTCAAATGAGTCCAGCCAGGTAGGCATCCAGCCTCTTCTTAAAGACCCCCAGGGTAGGGGCCAGCACCACTTCCCTTGGAAGTTGGTTCCAGCTCCTAGCCGCCCTAACTGTGAAGTAGTTCTTGCGGATGTCCAATCTAT
>NW_017729005.1:45943-63290 GCF_001723915.1 Gavialis gangeticus | reverse complement strand
GTCAAAGGCCTTGCTGAAGTCCAGAAAGACTACATCCACCGCGACACCTGCATCCATGGCCTTTGTGACCTGATCGTAGAAGGCAATCAGGTTGGTCTGACATGATCTCCCCCTAATGAATCCATGCTGATTGCCCCTGAGCATCATTTCTGATGCCGGCCCATCACAAATGTGCTCCTTGATGATCTTAAATGTAAATTATATTCCAAGGGATGCAAAAATAAGTACAAGGTAACTGTGGTCTAATCTCTTTTCACTGTTTATGTGGGTAATAATATCATAATCAGGGATCCAGGTTTTCCATTTGCAATGAAAATACACGGTAAACCTCGATTTTCTCATTTTAAGGAGAAAAACCTAGAAAAACCATTTAAACCATGAAGTGCAGTGGTGCCTTTCAGTTACTTATAGAGGTAGGCAGAAAATGAATAATAAATGACCGAGTTATGTCACTTAGAAATATGCTTTTCTCTGCATGTGTGTTAATTACTTCCCACAAAAATCTCCTAAGGATTACACTGTATATTACATCGGGGGGGTAGGGGGGAGCCTGAGCAAGGCTGATGATGTCAAGTCTATTTATTGAAACAGGCCCCAAGAAGGGTTTACGCTAAGTACTATGAGGTCTTATTCAACTCAAATTTGCCTCTAATGCTGTGAGTCTTGGAAGTTCCCAAGAGAAGGGGCTGAAGAAGAGAAGAGAGAAAGAATTAAGTCTCTCCAGCAGAAACAAGCGAGGAAGAACAGGCATGAATGGGATTTCATATCTTCTCTCCTTCTTGGCACTGGGTAAAGTTGGCAGCCCATCCTGAAAACTATAAAGTATCTCACGGGCTGTGCTAGTTCATCATTCACTTTGCAAAGGAGATTGCTAAGGGACTGTTTTAAACCCATGGAATAGACATGCATGAGAACTGTGAACATTGGTGGAAACTTGTTTCTCCTACTCATCTAGTTCTGAACAGTCACTTAACTTCTTGGCACCAGCTGAAGGAGTTTGGAAACGTTATTGTCATTCTGCAATCATAGGGTTACTCCTGGGTACAATGGGGATTTAGTATATGTGTTCTTCCAAAGCTTGGACAGTTCAGACCACCACAAGTCACTCCCCTTGGAACCAGATCCTGCAGTGACACCTTGTTTGAAAAGCGCAGCAGATATTTGAGAAAGTAAAATGTATTCAATTTATAAAACCCTGAGAGAGGAGAAATAATAGAAATAATAACATTTAAAGGAAAAAATGATGGGCCCAATTATTGTGCCGCAGTGGCTTTCTACGGTCCTGACACCTGTGCCGGTATTCCCAATCTTCACTGAGTACGTACGATAAGAATCAGCCTGTATTTACATAAACCTAAAACACACGCAAAATGCCCAAGCCATTGACAGCCTAGTCTATCCTTTTAACTTGCTAGGTCAGATGAGCATGAAAAAGCAGCTTGAACATGTGCCAGAGCCTTACTATTTAATTTATGGACACTGCACATTAGTTAACATTATGTAACACAAGTGATATGCAGTGGTTTCTGTCCTTTATGGCAATTAGCAAAAAAGTGAGCAAAAGTGGTGCCATATTACAAATGTATTACCTTGCTACTCTGTTCATTCTTGCATTGATATAGAAAATCACATAACAAGAAAAACAAACTACTTTAAGTGAGGTAAAAGCGTTAATTCTTCCGACTACAAAAATAGCTTTATGTCCTAACTCTGCAAAAGCCTTCAAGGCAAGAAATGTTTAGGGTTGTACTAAATCTTACAGCTGCTTATATCTGTGGAGATCCTTATGCAGGATTGGGGCCTTAACCAATGACAAATTCTGTAAGTCTAAATTGTGGCAGACTGAATGAAGGCATTGGTCAGCTTCTTCACTTGATTCACATGGGCTTCTTTATTGCCTTCATCTCCATGATCTAATTAAAGGACAAATGTATTTTGAAGTTAGTGTAGATAAACTTAGAGATTAATTTAACAGAAAGGATAACCTGTAAAAAATGCTAGGAGAAGAGAGAGAAGAGCTAGGAGACAGATGAGAAGAGATGGGAAGATCCAAAGAAGCTTTCATTTAGGCAGAAGCAAACAATTGTTTTCGGAACCATTTTTTGTTTTATTACTTGTGCTCTTGTAAAAGGTCATTATCCATTGTTTGTTCATCAGTACTCTTTCAAAGCATTTTCCTCAACTTCCAAAGTACCATATTAGTAAGAAAGGGATGGAGGGAAATGTATCAGAACTTTGAATTTGCTGCCATCCTTTGAAGTTGGTTTTGGACACATTTCCAGTAATTTCAAACACCACTTTTTCCCCCACAAGACATTGGGGTTTTTTTCTATGGAACTTTTGCGTGGCATCCATGTGTGTTAAAAATACTTATTCTCCACTAACTAGATTCCAGATATTCATTTTTGCCAGAAAGGAAAGTTTGCCATGTTCTTAAAATAATTAAACCTGATTGCAAAACAAATGATCCATTTCCAAAGCTCTAATTTTCGCTTACAGAAGCCGGTTAAAGGGAGGACTGTAGACAACTAAGTCTCATGTCATCCCATAGCTGTATTAGAAAAATATTCTAAGTCTTTTACTTTCTCTGTAATCAGAACTATAATTTCTCCAGGTTATTTTAAGACCAAGCTATGGCTAAAGCAGGAAACTTAATTTTATTAAGAGCTACAGACATGTTGATGCAGCAAAGCAGGACTCCAGTTTTATAGGCTATCTTCTTACAGAAAGCCTAACACTAGTATTAGATTGAAGTTCCCTGAAAGATGCACCATACTGGCTACTAATCAGGTAGCTCTCTTTTAGAGGAGCAGGATACAAAGGGTAGTACAGTTGTTTATCATGACAATATTATTTGTACATCACTACAGCATAGTTGCTGCCTTTCACTGTTTTATTACTTTGTATGGTCTTCTCGAAAACTAGTCCCATGAACAAGTAACTTAAAAGGATCATAACAACAGAGATGCACCCTGAAGCTTTTTAATAGTAAGCTCAATGGTGTTTCCTTTTAGGTCTCCTGAACTATTACTGGTACCTGGTCCAGGATAATTCTAATAAGGCATAGAATGAATCCTACTGAGGCAGACTATTCATTACTAATTATGCTGAGATACTTAACCATCCTATAAACAGCTATATTTATAGCCTGTAGAATAACTTTGTACCAGGTAAAGTCATCCTGCAGAGCCATCTACCTTCAAAATGCAAGTATACCTAGACAAAATTTAAAAAAAGAAACAAAGAATTGGAGAGAGACAAGAAAGCCAAGTACAATGAAACAGGAGAGCAAATTAACTGAGACAGCACTACCAGGAGGTCTTGTCAAAACTGTCAGGAAAAAAACAATCTTGTTGGTAACCCACTATTTTTCGAGAGCGCAAAGGCCTTCCAGTTAAAACGCCAACTCTTGCCCAATTTTCTACTGCTAATAATAATTAAATCTTTTAAAAACCAATTTATTATTTCAATCCCAATAAAACAACAGACCCAGGTTACGGACAGATGTTACAATGAATGCGTTTTAAGCATGCAGAAAGTCCTTTACAGCCATAACAGAACAGATGTTCACACCAGAAAGTGCTTAAAAAATGGTGGCTCCCACTCTAAGTTCACCCTGGATGGATATGCACTAACCTAAAGTGCTTTCTGCTAGAGCGCTTTATGAAATGTCTGTGCCAGATCCCATTGAGGGTTAACTTAGAGTGCGATTGCTGCTATCCCAGGTGGCATTGCACAGGGCTGCACTCTAGCCTTAGGGAGAGCTCACCTGCTCTGCCACAGTGCCCAGCCAGCCTTGCCCCGCTGGCTGTCACAGTCAGTGACAGACTCTGATCCCAACTTTGCATTCAGCCTGATGGGGGGAAAGAGGGGTGGAAGAAGGGGGGTTTCTGTCCCCACAGCTGCCTCAGCCCTGTGGCATACCAGAGCCTGGGTGAGGTTGGGGGGGGGATGTTGGCTGCGGTGGAAGGAGTCCAGGGTCTCTCTCCTGGCAGCCACCCCAGCTGGGCTTCAGCACACTGCTGCTTGGCTCGGGAGTGGATGTAACCGACAGGGAAGGTGTCCAGGGTCTGTGTCCCCACAGCAGCCCAGACTGGGCAGCGCTGCTGTGCTGCTCTGCCAAGGCTGCTGCAGGGACACAGACCCCAAAGCCCTTTGCCTGAACAGCCCGGTCAGGCTGTGCCATGCTACAGCTGTCAAGAGGCAGGGAAGGAGGGGAAAATGGAGCTGTGCCTCCCATGCACAGGCTGGGGGGAGGGGAATGGAGCCCGAGACCCCAGCCAGCAAGTTGTGGGACAGTCTTACAGTGGGGGCTCTGTTCCCCCCACCGTCTTCTCCCCAGCAGCTGCTTACAGGGGCCACTCTGGAAGCCTCCTGGAAGGCATGTGGGACCACCCCCAGCAGGCAGGCTGCAAGCCCCTCCCACCAAACATCTGTTTGGCTGACTCCTGCTATACACTTATCACACTTCGATAAAGCATGATAAGTTAGAGTGCTTCCGCCATGAAATCTAAGAAAATCCTTCATAGGCTTATCAATTTAACCAATGTTCAGTAAGGAGCTTCAGCATACAGGTTTTAGTAAGGCTATTTACATAATTAATATTAGGAACATGCTAAGTGCTGAACTGGGGCATATATTACCTGGAATAACTCTTTATTATTTGCTAATTTAAATATTTTCTGGAAGTTTGTAGCTCAAAAAAAAAAAGTCACTGGAAATCTTTGTTCAGAATCATCACTGTATGACATGATTAATCAGGTTTATCTTGCCATTTTGGGTTATTGCTTTTCTGGGCTGCACAGTGAATTTAGAGGAGTAGACTTCTGTGGGCACTTAGCTCTGTGTCAGCCACAATATTTTGGGTAGGCACAAGAGAAAAGATCACTGCTCTAGACCAGAAGAAAACAATCAACATCTGGCCTGATTTTTAGCAAACAAGAACAAACTCTTCATTCAGTTTCCACTGACGCAAGCCCTGACTCAGATGGGCATATTGCTGGCTCTAGGTAAAACAGGTATAAACCTATTACGTAAATGCATTGCACAGGACATTAATTATCAAAACCAATAAGCAAACAAGTCAGATCTCTCCCTTGCATAGACTGTAAGGAGAGGAAGGTGTTTATACCACAACACTAACATAAAGGCAGCAGCTGAGCAAAATGAGGATGAAATTACGTTGGTTCTTTCCTTTCCTTAATTAATACATGTCAGTATTAATACATGCTTCTACTATTGACACAAGTTAACAGTATAAAGGGCAAGGCTGCAAATGTACTAAGCATTTTGTCTACATGACAGCTTAACCCCACCAGGCAAGAAAGGGACAGACTCACTCCGGGGAACTCTGCAGCTGACTAGGGAACCTTAAAAGAATGCCAAATCATTATAAAGCCAGCTTTCACTTGCTCAGAATTAATTCTATAAAATTACTGTGCAATATAATAGCACTTCTAAAGGTGATTCAGATTTCTGATTAAGCAGTTGCTTGAAATAAAAGTGCAAAAATAACACTTGCATTTCCTCTTTACAGAACAGCAAATTGCCAACTAGCGTACTGAAGACAAACAAACAAAAAAAACCCTTCTTGTACCTGTCAGTACGGTGACCTCTGAAAGAACCATTAGTGAAGCAGTCATCCTGACTAGGCCGTATATGAACTGTGCAAGGCTTGGAAAACAATAAGGTCTACATGCTGAACCCTGCAATTTAATCTGATAAAATGGGGGGGGAGGGGGGAGGTAAACTACTCCCTGCCTGACTGTTTAGATACTTAAGTCCCTGAACTTTGACTTCCAGAAGAACATGGCGGCTTCTTCCTTCTCTTCAGCCCCATAATCAGCAGCTCCAAAATTACCCTACTTACTATTAATTTTTTCAGGTGATTCAGGGATCAGTTAGCAGGGAACTCTTCAGTAAACCAAGTCACAAAAAGGAAGCTTATAAGAACTGGAAACTGGAGCAAACACCTAGGGAGGAGTATAAGAGCATTGCTTGGGCATGCAGGGATGATGTTAGGAAGGCCCAAGTGCAGTTGGAATTCCAGCTAGCAAGGGATGTGAAGGGTAACAAGAAGGGTTTCTACAAGTATGTCAGTGGCAAGAGGAGGCTCAGGGAAAGTGTGGGTCCCTTACTGAATGGGGGAGGCAACCTTGTGACAAAAGATGCAGAAAAGGCTAAAGTACTCAATGCCTTCTTCACGTCAGTCTTCACAGGCAAGGCCAGCTCCCAGACTATTGCACCAGGCAGCACAGTTTGGGGTGGAGGTAAACAGCCAACATTGGCAAATGAACAGGTTAGGGACTATTTAGAAAAGCTAGACATATACAGGTCCATGGGGCCAAATGGGATGTTGAGGGAGTTGCCTGATGTGACTGCAGAGCCACTGGTCATCGTCTTTGAAAACTCATGGTGATCAGGAGAGGTCCCGGATGATTGGAAAAGGGCAAACATAGTGCCCATATTTAAGAAAGGGAAAAAGGAGGATCCAGGGAACTACAGACCAGTCAGCTTCACCTCAGTCCCTGGAAACATCGTGGAGAAAATCCACAAGAAATCCATTTCTAAGCACATGGAGGAGATTATGATGATTAGGACCAGTCAGCATGAATTCACCAAGGGCAAGTCATGTGTGACCAACCTGATTGCCTTCTATGACAAGGTGACTGGCTCTATGGATGCAGGGAGACCAATGGATGTGATTATACCTTGATTTTAACAAGGCTTTTGATATGGTCTCCCACAACACTCTTGCAGGCAAGCTAAGGAAGTATGGGCTAGATGAATGCACTGGATAGAAAACTGGCTGGAGCACTGGGCTCAGAGTAGTAATCAATGGCTCACTCAATGTCTAGTTGGCAGCCAGTATCAAGTTGAAGGGCCCAGAGGTCGGTCCTGGGGCTGGTTTTGTTTAATATTTTCATCAATGACTTGGAAGATGTCACAGAGTACACCCTCAGCAAGTTTGCAGATGGCACCAAGCTGGGGAGAACAGTAGGTATGCTGGAGAGGAGGGCTAGGATTCACAGTGACCTAGAAAAATTGGAGGATAGGGCCAAAAGGAACCTCATGAGATTCAAAGACAAGTGCAGAGTCCTGCACTTAGGATGGAACAATCCCATACATCAGTATAGGCTGGGGGCTGACTGGATGGGCAGCAGCTCTGCAGAAAGGGACCTGGGGGTTACAGTCAACAATAAACTGAATATGAGCCAGCAGTGTCCCCTTGTTGCAAAGGCGGCTAATGGCCTACTGGGCTGCATCGGTAGGAGCGTTACCAACAGGTCAAGGGAAGTGATTATCCCCCTCTATTCAGCACTGGTGAGGCCACATCTGGTATACTTTGTTCAGGTGTGTCCCTCCCTCAACTACAGAAAGGATGTGGACAAACTGGAGAGGGTCCAGAGGAGGGCAACAGAAATGGTTAGGACATGACTTATGAGAAAAGTGAACTTACTTAGTTTAGAGAGGAGGAGACTGAGGGGATTTAATAGCAGCCTTCAACTACCTGAAGCAGATTTCAAAAGAGGATGGAGCTAGACGGTTTTCAGTGGTGGCAGATGACAGAACAAGCAGCAATGGTCACAAGTTGCAGCAACAGAAGTTTAGGTGAGATATTAGGAAGAATTTTCTTACTAGGAGGGCAGTAAAACACTGAAACTGGTTACCCAGAGAGGTGGTGGACTCTCAATCCTTGGAGGCTTTAAAAACCTGGCTAGACAAAGCTTTGGCTGGGATGACCTCATTGGGGATGGTCCTGTCTTGAGCAGGGGGTTGGATTAGACCTTCTGATGTCCCTTCCAACCCTAATGTTCCATCGTTCTATGATTCTACCTTGGAACAGCTCTATTTTCCCACTATCCTAACTTCAGAGGCTACCAGGCAGAGCCTCTATTCCAGAACTCCAAAGGTCTGGAAGGAGACAAGAAAACATTTTGTAAAATCAAGATAAAGAGGCCTTTCCTCCTAGCTCTTCCTCTTTTGTAGTAGCTGCTTTGAAGCAGCTGGCAATAAATCCTTTATGGGCACATGTATACCACAGTAGAAACTCACCAGGGAAGGTTGCACTGAGGTCTACTATACCTGCTCCACATTCGCTACCTCCCAAAGTAGAAGGAATATATCTGCCCTTAGTGCGGCTCCCCCAAAGGTATTGCACCAAGTGGCAAGTTTATTGACACCATATTAATAGGGGATTACATAATGTACTGAAGGAGTAGCAAGTACAGATGTGTGATATGGTATTCCCCACTGTATTGCTCCCTGGTGCAGTACTATGACAGTAAAGATATGCCCTAGAAAGGCTTTTCATTGTTACAAAATAACCCTTGAAAGACTGTCCAATAATTTCATTTTTGTGATGAAGGAGCTTTCTTTCCTAAGTCGTGTCTAAACTTAAGGAATTAAGGACCCTTTGAGGCGTTGCTACACTGAACTTTACATTAATGGATGCTTTACAGAAATCTGCACAAGGTCCTGAGCTCTATCACTTCCTGACTTTTTGAATGCTTGATTTTGCAACCTTATTAATGTTCTTTTAACACGTGGGTGCGTGGTTACGTAACTGAGGTAAAACATTGAATACTAAAGCAGAAAATCTAAAATGCCACAAATCCCCCTCGCAAATAAAAAGCAATAGTTTTTTTGTCTGAAGGAATTTTTTGAGACCAGAGCAACAAGTCAGTAAAGACTGCTTTGTTTTGCTTTTTATTTTGCAGAAACGATACAAGAAAAATAAATGCTAATCATAAAGGTTGAACAAGTACTGCCATAATTACCCTGATATCCTATCTTCTGTATTTGCTTTCTCTGTTCTTTTTTATTCTCTCTCTTTTTTTTCTCTTCTGCAAGTTCCTAAAAAGGCTTTAACAAGATCCAAATCAAGGAAGTTGAGTTTTATGACTCCCAGGAACAACCTATAATATTTAACCCTACTTGAGTGGAAGGGTGGTAATATTCCTTGCTTATGGTAATAGTCACTCTTTTCTAGATAAAGTTAAATCATAGTTCGCCTGAGGATATTTTGACTTTAAAACAGATAGGAACAAGTTGCTTATATTTTACAAACAAAAGTATTTTGAAAGACTATGCTATTAATGCTATGAAGTAAAGCACTCAAGCTTTACTTTGAACATAAAAAGTGCAATACGATGTAAAAGGACTTGCGGGGAACAGGAGGAAACAGTTCCTGAGCCTCAAAACTGGCATACACATTAGTGGATATTTTAATCCTTCAGTATCTTAGTTTCCCACTTGTAACAGAGACAATAATGCCTTCACTCAACTCATGAAGAGTGTTGTGAAAACACTGAGATGCATCACAGAAAAGCTCATGAGGAATTCAAATTTTGTTTTCACAGCACAGTTTGAATAACCTCTGCTAAACACACTGGTGCTAGGTACAGACATTACACTTTTATAGGTGATCAGAAACTGGTCTAAACTGATAACAGAACAGAAGTTCAGTGCACACAGACTGGTATAAAAATGGTGGAACCCAGTTTAAGATAGGCAGCCTGCATGCACCTCCCCACCAAAGGGTGAATGTGTAATCTGTTCACTACCCATCTAAACTGCGCCACTTACAGAAAACCACTCACTTAGAACAAAGCCACCTTGGGCTTTCTGAACGGCTGTATCTAGCCAGGGGGCGGGAGATCACGAAGGGGAGACTGAAGGGATTAAAACAAAACAAAACAAAACACATTGGGGTTTTTTTTTTGGTCATTTCATGAACCCTGTGAGGATGGGTCCTATGGGGAAAAACGTTATTTGCTAATTTAGTTAAAGTCTGTATCATAATTCATGCAGAATGAAGGCAAATGTGGTTTCCACAGATGAACTTTGTTCCAGCTTTCCCTAATTTCTCTCTAAAGGCTTGCTTTGCAATGGCCATAATGTTATTTTAATGTTTTGTGTGATATTTCCCAGGTTTTGAACAATGACAATTGCAAAAAATAAAGTAGTTCCAGCTGGTAGCATCACATGGATACTCACATGGATTATCGCCATACTTTACTCAAGATTTTCACATAAAGGACACTTCCCTAACAAAAAATCACCTGCTAGATTTTAAGTCTCTTATCTGAAACAGGAAGGCAAACTTTTCTATGTAAAAGGTTGCCAGAATTTTGTTATGTGGACAAAGAGCATAAATTCCCCTTGCCTTTCACTCTGAAGGGGTTGGATTGTTAATTTGAAATAAATATAGAAGAAATAATAATATAATTTTACCTTTGTTGCTATTATTACTATTACTACTAGTAGTACTACAGTCTGAGACAGACATTCAACATACCAAATGATGCTGACGCCTTGGTTATGAGAAAGTATTTCTGTTTAAATAAAACACATACTCCAGTGATGAATCCAGTCTCTCACATGCTAACTGCAAACATTTTTGTGGGAGTCCTGTGTTAAAATATCAATAGCACATCACTAGTCTGACATAGTCTCAAGTGTAGTGCTGCTTTCAAGCAACCCTCAGCATGTTCAACTATTGTTGCGTATGTCTGCTCCGTTCAGACCTAGCATGAAAAGCATGGCTGTAATCCAAGGGCAACAGACAGCAAGCACACAAATACATTGAACTAAAAGAGTGAAATTGCCATAGCAAATGCATGAAGAAGCCTGCTGATTCCTTTCCTGTTAACAGCTAGTTAAAACCAAGAGGACAACTTCACATTTCCACCTCAGTTTCAAAGATATCCTAAATTCCCTTTGCCAACTGAATATCTTGAGCAACATACCGGTAATTTGGGTAACTGATAAATAAGCATCCTACACTGGTGAAGTCCTAAATTCATTATAAACCCAGTTCTAAAATTTCCTGAACTTTTGTTACTAACATTAAAGTAAATGGTAACTAATGCAAGTAAGACTCACAAAGACTGACCTAAGCAGCAGTTGGAAAGAAGTTGATACAGTGATTCAAAGTATATAATAAATACATCATTGGTTAGAGTGGTTTCTATGGAATTCAGGAAGATTTCTTTAAGGCTATATTTATTTAAACTCTGTTAAAGCCTACCAGCCTTATTTTAAGGGGATATAAGAATGGTCCAGTCAGCATGGTTCTCTTACTTTAAGAAAGGGGTTTCATCACTTCTAGGGCTAAGTACAGATATTCAAAAAGCCAGAGCTAAAATCAAGCCAGTCTTTGAAGGTTAGTCTAATCTGCACAGACTAAACCAAACAACAAGTGAACAGATATTCACTTCTCGTTCCAGAAATACAGCCACATACCTGCAGTGTCTCAGGCTAAAAGATGAAGGGTGCTAGAGCGAGCCCTCCCTTCCCTTCAGCAGTGGCCAGAAGGCTGGAGGGCAGCTGAGCTGAGGGAGGTGGCGTGGCCAGGCCCTAGCAAGCTGCTGAGTATGACCAGAGAAGGGTTTAAACCCCCACCGCAGCCTGTATGGTCCCCACCCAAAGTGTGCCTGGAGGGGGAGGTGGGAAGCAGCGCTTGTCAGGCTTTTCTCCCAGACCCCTGGCTCTAGCTGGCACACTGAGTTGAAGGTTGGGGGAGAGGGGTTTAATTCCTCCTCTTTTCCCTCCCCCACTGGCACAGGACCCCAGCCAGGGTCTGCCTGGCAGGGGTGCAGTAGCCCCTCCCAGGCTTCTCCCCACTTTGCCACTTGAGTGGCAGGGGGTGTAGCAGGGGCCAGGCAGACCCCAGCTGGGGTCCCCTGCTGATGAGAGAGCAGAGATTAAACCCTGCTCCCTTTCCCCCCACCTTCATCTCAGCATATTTTGCACATTACATTTCTGTAATGCATTGATTAGATCTAGTTGGGGCAATCTCATTATTTTAAAGTGTTTTTGTTCCTTTCCCCTCCCACCCCACAAAGGATGGATTTCATAACATACATCAAAGTTAAATCCAAGCATTCCAAAGATATTATGTTTAGATCCATAGTTTTGAATGGGCTACAATGAAAAAGAAAGAGATTGAAAAGAAAAAAAAGTAATAAAAAAGGGAAGTTTCACTTCTGCAGGCTTTTGGAAAGATCTATATGTAAACAAGGATACTGTCAATCAAAATTCAGAATTAACAAATTGATAATGATTTTTACATCATAAGACAGGTGCCTCTTGGCAGAAAAAATATATGAAAACACTTCTGGACAGCTCCTTCTAAATACAGTAAACGCTACGTAATTGGATTTTCATATTCATGCTGTTTTCATTCACTAGAAATCTTTACCATCACCTTTCTGATTTATGAAGTAACATCACTTAGGTGACAGTGCCCTCTTAAGATGTTTGGGAAATAAAACATTTTTGTTTAAAATTTTTGTTTAGGGGCTAATTCGTATCAGAGCCCAGGGCTCCTTGTGCATTTTGTCAGCTTTAGTGTACAGAGGCACTAATTAATTTTTTATCTTACATTTACTCACCAGGCCAAAACATCCCTAAGCAGTTTAGAAAATCTTTTCTCCTTAATTTCCTGAGTCAGTGGGTAGTAATATCGCTTTGGGAATATGACACCATAAATCTTTGGGCTCTCTTTCCAGAATGGTTCAGAGAAGCCAGAGGAAGAGGACTAACATGGTCTTCAGTGTACCTTACTGATCTGCCAGGTAGTACTACAGTGTAATACACCTTGAAAGGACATGAGAGATAATTTACCCACCTGTGGGGGAGAGAGCGCGGGAGAGCAAGGAATTGGTGACTGAAGACACCCAAGGAGCACAAATCGGCACACTTTGTGGTATATCCTATAGAGAAAGAGCCTACAGAATATTTGTAAAAAAGGTTTGAGCACTAATATAGCTGTGATACTCCAAAAATATACAAGAGAAGGTATTTTGGTGATATCTTTTATTAAGCTAACTGCATAGCTGGGAGAGAAGTTAGACACGTTTTTGGGCACAATGTGCCTTTCTTCGCTTCACTTTTTGTGCTCAGAAGCTCGTCTAGGAACTCTCCAAACTTTACACCTGTTTCAACAAAAGATATCCCCAAAACAAATCCTTGTCTCGTGTACTACACAGTTTATTCCCTATTGGTTGCAAGCATATGAAATATGTAATTTTAATATATCTGCCTTTTTTTCAAGATAGCTGGCTTTCTGATGACCATCTAAAAGACAGCATCTTTCTCAGCACAGTTCTCTATGACATCATGTTGGCTTCCTGGAAAGTCTCTCTTTCAACCATAGACCTTGCTTGGTCTGGTGGAGGCTAGGAATTCCAGTGGTATCAATACCCACATGGTAGAGCTGCAGATAACAAAATCTTATGAAAAGCACTATAGCCCTTGCTCTTTTATTAGATACACAAATAATTCCTGTACCAGTGTAAATGAAAAAGCACTCATATTTATTTTAAGGGTTAGTAACTGCAGTTTCTTGGGCTACTCTTCCAAGTATGTCTGATAAGGAAAGTTTGGAAGAACTGGGATTATTACATCTAGAAAAGATAAGATAGAGGGGATTTAATAACAGTTCACAGTGGACAGAACAGGAAGTAATGGTTGGATATAAGGATGACTTTAGGAATAGCTTTCTAACTGGAAGGGTGGTTAAGGACTGGAACAGATTACCAAGTGGCTGTGGAAACTCCATCCGGGACGTTTTTAGACATGAGATAGACAAACTTCTGTACAGAATGATTTAGATGGAGATGATCCTGCCTTGAACAGGGGGTTGGGACTAGATCACTTCCTGAGGTCCCTTCCAACACTATTTTTCTGTGATTTTATGTTTTGTGATGTTAAGCCATTTCATCTTATTCTTAAACCAGATAGAAAACGGGGGGTGGGGGGCAGGGGGAGTGTGGCAGGACATGACCTAGGGGTGCCGTGAACTCCCCTAGCACTCCCTACCTACCTTGCCAAAGTTGGTATAAAATGCACCCTCGTTCTCGCCCGACACGTCTTTGATGGTATGAATATTAAGGGAGGCTGCCTTTTGTCCTCCTTGGCACAGTACCCCTGACGTACTCCGGCCTGTGCCCCATCTACGGTGATCCTGGGCACTCCCACCTCAAGGGCTA
Source organism: Gavialis gangeticus (assembly GCF_001723915.1). Taxonomy (NCBI): domain Eukaryota; kingdom Metazoa; phylum Chordata; order Crocodylia; family Gavialidae; genus Gavialis; species Gavialis gangeticus. The sequence continues at coordinate 49,293 of NW_017729005.1, read as the reverse complement.
TGCGTGGCTCCTACCACCCCTAATACCACACCCCAAGCCTCTCAGATGTCCCGGACGTTGTTTGGTCAAGTACTGTTGCCCGCGCCCTTGCGGACGCCCTCTGGGATTGTCTCTGTGCGCTCGCCCTCTCCGGGGCTTGCCTCTGTACACTCGCCCTCTCTGGGGCTCTTATTCCCACACGCCCTCACTGGGCTTCTAATCTCGTGCGCCCCCTGGGCTATTCGTCTGTGCACCCTCACGGGTACTCCCCAGCTTCTCCCGTGGCTGCTGCCCGTTCTGGGCCTTTTCCCCACTGGGCCTTGCTCGCACTCACGCCCACACTGGGGCCTTCCACAATAGGGCTCAGGCGGCCTCAGCCTTACCTGGCCCTCAGACCCCCTTTCCAGGCCCTACGCCCCACTGGGGCTTTCCACAATAGGGCTCAGGCAGCCTCGGCCTTACCTGACCCTCAGACCCCTTCTCGGGTCCTATGCCCCCCTGGGGCTTCTCACAATTGGGGCTCAGGCGGCCTCGGCCTTACCTGGCCCTCACTCCACTGAACCCCCTTGTCAGGGTTGGGGTCAGTGAACCTCCTAACTACTGTGCCCTCTCTGGCACCAGACTGCTGTGCCCTCTTTTACACCAGGAACCTCCACGCTACTGGGGAGCTCCTATGAGGCCTCCTCCACCCCTTATAGCCTCATCCGGTCCTCCAGTGTAACACAACAAAACAGAAAACTCCCACTCCTGGGTTCCAACATAAATTCCAAGCCAAACTGGCTAACCTTCCTTCATATCCCTGCTAGGGTTTCCTCCACCCAGTATCCTCATGCAGAAACTGCTCAGATCACCAGACTTCTCTGCTCTACATGCTCTACATGCTCCAACAGAGCTCCACCTTCCTCCACTGCCAGAGGGGAACTGACCTCCAGCCTCAGCCTGGCTGTTTATATAGGCCAGGCCCTGCCCCCTTCCGGTCAGCTGACCAGACTGGTTGTCTCGGCAACCCCCACCTGTGCTGCTCTGGTGACTGGCAGCTGAGCCCATTTTACTGTTTGTCAGTAGCAGGCACCTTAGTGCCCTGCTACAGGGAGGTATGAACCAAAAATAACAAAGAGTTACTGGACCTTCTCTTTCCTAGAAAAGTAATATAAAACATAAAATGTTTACATTCTCAGGTGTCAACATTACTGACATTGGATTGGAGAGAGGTAGACAGCTAGGGAGCAATAATTTGACCCAGTTGGAAGATGGGGACAGATTGTGATTTTGATATACAAGAAATTATTTGTGGTGTACCCACTGCAATATATGCACACAGAAACACTTTAACTATAGTGCTTGATATACTCAACATGAATATAAAAAATACAGTCAATAATGTAAGGACTGGAGTACAGACAGCATGGCCTAGTGGGTGGAGTACCAAGCAAGACCTAGAGACAGGAGATGGCATCTAAATTACCAGAACCAGAGCGGAAGTTTCAGAGGCAGAGTCCAGGCCACTGGACAAGTAAGAGTTCTAGAGCCACAGGCCAAAGCTGAATTGAAGTAAAAAAGCCACAATCAAACAGCAGAGCTGAGTAGGGTCAGAAACCAGAAAACCAGAGTGCACAAGACCCAGTGAGGCTTACCACAGCAGATCTTGAAAAAAAGATTTGGGCAGACTTGCAGTGTACTAATAATAAGTACTACTAATAAAGTTGAACAAGTACTGCCATAATAACTCAGATTATCCAAATGCTATCTTCTGCATTTGGTTTCTCCGGTCTTGTCCTATATTCTTTCTTGCTCTGTTTTGTAAGTCCCTAAAAGACTTCAAGAAGATCCAAAGCTTCATGCAAAGCTTTTGGCTTAAATGGAGAGGTTGCCCTCCCCGGCTGCAGATCAGGAGGCCCTAACAGTGGGCAGCTGGGTCATCAGCCAGGGTGGGGCTTTCAGATAGAGCCTCTCAAAGTTTTGGCCAACTGAACCATTAGTCCAGGTTGGGCTGCCTGTTAGGGGCCCTGGCTATTAAAATCTTTTCACACCCCACAGTCAAGCGCCTTGCATTTTGCAACACTGCCCAAACTTAAGTGTGATTTGTGGAATACGCTCAGTGATGGTGCTTCAAACTCCCGCTCTGGTTATCTATGTCACTGCTCTCAATTTCTCTTGCAGTTAGATAAAAGTTTTAATATCTAGCCTAAAATTTTCTTTCCTCAGCTTCAGGCCATTATTCCATGTTTTACCATCTTCTGAGAACAAATAATTCCCTTCCTTCATTTATATTGTTACCTTGAAGTTATTTATAGCCTGTGCCCATGTCCCCCTGAGCTTTCTCCTTTATAGACTATAAATATAGCTCCCTTAATCCCACTTCATATCCACTCTTTGTATCAGCCTTGTTACCTTCCTTTATATTTTCTTCATCTTTTAAAATCGCTGAGATCAGAACTGTATACAGTATTGCTGATGTGAAATGTGGCTTGATATCTCTCGTTAGTTTTAAACATAATCTTCCTATACCACTATAGTTTTGACCACTAGTTAAAATCAAAATCTAGTCTGCATTACAATTACTTCCCTTTATTCAGTGGCACCTTCGAAAACAAACTGCACTGAGTTTAAAATTTTTTGTTTTATTTCCCCTCAATCCACGGAGATTAATATTATAAAGTTTCTGCAAACCTATTAAATCTTTTTTTTTAAATTTCTGTATGTCCACAAAACTAAAAAGAAAGATGCACACTTTTCCCACATGTTCTCTTAGAAACTTGGGAAAGGTGGGAGGGTAAATAACAGGGAACAAGCAAGAGCTAGACATAGGAAAAATAAGGTTGGCCTTTTTACCACTTTTTATACTACTAACACACGGGCACACAGCCACTTAATGCAACTGAAAAACCACACATTTACACCAGAAAAGGAAATATTTCTATACGCCGTGCACAACATTGCACAGTAGAACACAGTGCTATCTTCTGACAGTCTACCTTCAACAAATAACAGAAACAAACCTTTGTACTTCATATTAATCATGGGCATAACCTATTAGGCTGCCTTGTGTTAAAAGACGCTAATCCTTAGACAGATAATTTCCATCAGAAGGGTTCCCTAGAAACACCTAGCTTAAGTACGGACATTACACATAAACCAGTATAAGTGATTGGAAACTGGTCTAAACCTGTAACAGAACAGAAATTCAGTGAACATAGACCGGTTTAAAAATGGCAGAACCCAGTCTAAGATAGACCTGGATGGATTATTAGATTTAATCTGTTTAGGTTAGACCACTGTATCAAGCAAGACTGGACAAGACTGTGCAAGATCCCCTCCTGACTCGAGTTAAGTTACAGTTCCCTGGCATCCCAGGCTGCTTTGGGGACTCC
>NW_017729005.1:36175-40943 GCF_001723915.1 Gavialis gangeticus | reverse complement strand
AATTCAGTGAACATAGACCGGTTTAAAAATGGCAGAACCCAGTCTAAGATAGACCTGGATGGATTATTAGATTTAATCTGTTTAGGTTAGACCACTGTATCAAGCAAGACTGGACAAGACTGTGCAAGATCCCCTCCTGACTCGAGTTAAGTTACAGTTCCCTGGCATCCCAGGCTGCTTTGGGGACTCCTGCTAGCCACTCTCCCCTTACAGGGCAGGTAGGCTAGCCTAAGCCTGCGCTCATCTGTCCTGGCCAAGCACCAGGTCAGGGCCCTGCCCTGCCCCACTCCTGAGATGTCACACAGGTAAGGCAGCAAAACATCTGCTCCTCAGCCCTGCCTGCATCTGTCAGCTGGACCAGGCAGCAGGGGTGGAGTGAAGGTCTTTGTCCCAGTTCCTCCCCCGCCAACATAACTCCCCTCTCCCTCACTGCCTGGCCCAGATCCCCAGGCCAGCTGTCAGGAAAGCAGAGGCCCTTGCCATGTGGCTCATCCCAGCTGTTCTGGCTGGATCTGGGGAGGCTGGATCCACACAGTGGTGGCTGCTGCTGACAGCTGATGGAGGGGTGAGGAGGGACTGGGAAGAGAACCTATGCTGGCCAGCTGGGCCAGGTAGCAGGGGATGGGAGAAGCCACCACCATGTGTGCCTCCCAGTTGCTCTGGCAGGATCTGGGGAGGCAGGGTCCATGTGGCAGGGACTCTGTTCCCCTACCACCATTGGCACCTGGCCACTGGCAAAGGAGCAGGGCAGGGGAGAGATTCTGTGCTGGCTGCTCCCCTCCCTGAGGCTGACAGCAGGTGGTTGGCAGCATGTGCCTGTTGGCTGCCCAGTGCATGCCCCCAATCCTCTGTTGCTGACTGTAGGCATTGGGGGGCATGTGCTGGACAGCCAATCAGGGGTGGCATACTGCTCAGCTGCATTCAGCTGCCCTCTGTGTCTCTGGCACTTTGGGAGGCACGCAAGAGTACCTCCAGCCTGATGATGTCTTTGGCCAGCACAGGCATCTTTGTGTCCCCCAGCCACCCCCACAAAGAGTTAATGTGTGTTGCTTAACACAGCTCCTTTGCTGAAGCAGACAATCTGAGACACAGGCAGAGCCAGCAGATGATACAATTTCACAAATGAATAAGGTTTCACATTGCCATCTAGCTTGTCATCAGGTGAAAATACAGTAAGGAAGGTAAGGTGAGGCCTATTTATAGAAGCCTGGCTATTCTGTCAGGTTTGGCAAGCTTTGCTTCAGCGATGTGGGATAACTGATACTACGAACTACCTAAATTATGGAGCAATGATCAAAAAGTTGTACTTAAGTTTCCATTTTAAGTCCAATTTTATTTTATTTTTTTTAATTTGCAAAACTGGATTTGAGGAATGAGGTAGCGGTTAGACTGAAGAATGAGGTAGAATTTTTCTACAAAATTTGAAGTTGGCACAGCAGTGCTTATGAAACATTATCCTATAGCGCTCTCTTTATAACAAAATATAAAACGGAGTAAGTGGAAAAAATAAAAAAGGATGCCCTTGGGTCACTTGCTGAGACTTAAGTTACAACAACAAAATTTGATTAATTTATTATTCTGCATCTGTACAGCAAATACATAATGAGGTGGTACTCTATGACTGACCATCATAGGTGTCAACCCAATACCACTATTAAATAAGAACTACCATAGAAGCACCTGCAAGAAGGAAACCATGATCCTGCAGGCTCTAGATGGACAGAATGAGAGGGTTAAGGACCATCTTCCCACTTCCTACTGAGGTCTGCAGAAGAAAACCTACCAATTAAGTGGAAGATGGTTGTTAATCTTAGTCACAGCCTTAAAGGAAGGTTCACTTAATCCTAACTCTCCTTTGGATTTTCACAACCCTTAGCCTGATTGTTACTCTGCAATAACCCATGTGGAACTTTTAAGATTTATCTGAATGCGTAAGTACTGGGACATGATTATACATGTGCTATGCACAAGTGTACTTGTGGGAATGAGAGAAAGGTGCAGCTGTTCTGAAATGAAGCTTGAGAAATTTCAGCCCCATTGTCTAGATACGTGTCTGAAAATATCATTTTAGAAAGAAATAAAGAATTCCAATATCACTATCATTTATTCATCTGTAGTATCAATGCAGTTTATATCTCTTACAGTGGCTCTCCATTTCTTTGTTTTCCTTTTGCTTGTACCTTCTCCACTGTTGTCAAGGCTAATTTCCTTGCCTCTTGCATAATGTTTTCCGATTGCCTCATTATCGTCCCTCAAGAGCAAAAATAGCAAATGAGCACATAGCTGTACCTGATGCTTGGTCTAAAGGGGGACAACAGAAAACCTCAGGGAAGTGAAATGGTGCACGTGTTCTGGTCCTGTGACAGCCTGGCTATGGCACTTCTGTTCTCTATGAACATGGAAGCAGGTTCCAAAAAGGGAGTGAGGGATGGTAGGAAGAAACCCATCTACTGATTGTGCTGTAAGTCAGCAATTTGATCTTTTTGGGACAGGCAGGTTTTTATTATCCTATAAAAATATTAATGGAGCAGGGATGAAGGTGGTACAATACTAGCATCTAAATGCTGGCTCACTATTAACTGCTGTGCAGTTAATTAATTAAATTAAAAAATATTTTTTTTCTCCCAAACAATAGGTATTTAAAAAAAAAAAAAAAAAAGGAATAACAACTTTTTGTTATAATGTTCCTATTTTGCCTTATAGTCTTCATTCTCTAAATCTTGTTCCTTTATGGGATCCTTTTTTATTTCCATTAAAGCAATTATTTCAAAATGGATTTCACTTTCCTCATTTTAAATTTGTCTTTTTTGTTAGTACATGTACTCTGATCTCCCCTTCTGCCAGCCCTTTCATATGTTTGCATCTTCAGTTCCTTCACTAGCATCAACATTCTGACATGTTCTTAAAAAGTGCACTGTTACTGTTCGCCTTCAGAGGTCGTGGTACTGTCTTTTGTAACATTCCCATCTTTCCTCTACCTGCTTTCTATCCAGTCAAAATCTAGATCAAGATGAGACCTACATGTTGTTCCTGAAGGTGAAATTATTTCTACAAAAAAATATTCTCAGTCTTTAAAAGAGTACATTATTGTCTTTCTTCAGAAAAAGTCATTATATGGAAAATGTCTCAAAGAAAAAATAGCAACAAATTATGCCATAACCCCCTTAGTAAAATATACCATGCACCTGTAAAAGTGATTCCTGCTATTCATATTAACAGAGCCATACTGGCAGTGTTACTCTGTCCCTTTTGTATCTTTTCTTGTGCCTCAAGATATTAAGGTTGTCATTATTTATCTCAGCACTAACTCCCCCTGTTGCTGTAGTTTATACATGTGAAAAATGCATTTTAAACAGTTTCAAGATCATTTCTAACATTCAAAATGGACTGTCAAAAACAACAAGTCTAAAAGACTGAGGTTTGTGTTCTATGTTCTTTTATAATCCATGACAAAATCATATTGAACAAGGTCAAGGAAACATGCTTTTCAAAATGACAGGTGAGCCATGGAACAAACGGAGATAAAGAGGACAATCATTTTACGTTCAATGGGAAATGGCAGTGAAATGAGAGTCAATTGATAACATATCTAGAGTTCCATGCAGGAAGTATGCAAGCCAGTTACTGTACAACATTTGGCATTTATGGAATGTATTCTCTCATTCCTGAAGTATTGTTACCGCTCAGTACTAACAGAGCGCTGGCCTTGGGCGCTGAGAAGGAAAAAGGAAACTTGGATTAGGAACAGAGCAAATGGGGGAAATTATTAAATTAACATTAAGCTTTCTTATTATTCCATTCCAGACTGCACATAAATTGAATAGCTATTATATCCCCCCAGGGCATGCATACCTCCAACCGCATGCATCATGGAAGAGAACAATCACCTTTGATTGTGAAAGCGTGATTTCGGAAACCGGCATTTTGAAAGGATTCATTTTCTACTTGTTCTTGTCTCATTTTGATTTTATTTAGCTTCAATACCAAAAGGAATGCATTATCATTAGAAAAATCCATCCTGCATTTCCAACCCACTCATCAACCAAGGGCCCAAATTCTTGAAGCTCTTGTCATGTTTGTATATCTCAAAAGCAGGATGGGGTTCATAACCAGGAAACACAAACCAACTAAAGCATGGGCCATGCTTAGAATAAAATAAATGCCAAAATGGTGATGTACAGAAAAGCATAGCTGAAAAAAAGGAAAAAGTCCTTCTCAAGTATTGTAAGTGCACCCCTATATCACCCCGTGAAGGCTGCTACTAATTTTGCAAGCATTTTAACACACCTGCATTCCAGAGAGGAAGAAATCAAATGTCTTTCGATTAGATCAGGAATGTGTACATGGGCTCACAATGTTCAATTTGTGGGAGAGTTTAAAATGTTATTATGGCCATATCTTTTGCTGCAGCTGCTATCAACCATCTCACTAAGCAACAATCTAGGAAGGAAAGACTTCTATAGCAACATATACCCTATGGGCACGTCCACACAAGTGCACACGTACGTCTTGCAGCATCTCAAGAGCTCTTTGAGACGCGGCAAGAGGCACATGTGGGAATGAAAGAACGTTCCCTGTGCTGCAAATCTGCATTTCAAAATTACACCCCTGGATATAGGGGTCAAAAAAACTGTGGGGGAAAAAAAGCAGGGCAGGGGGACCATGCCTTGAGGCAACCAGAGGCTCGGTCCGCCACAGAGACACTCTGGCAGCCAGCCAGAGTGTCTCTATGGCTGGCCCTCACTCAAGTGCTGAAGCACACTGCCTG
>NW_017729005.1:35934-36164 GCF_001723915.1 Gavialis gangeticus | reverse complement strand
CAGCAGGGGATAGGGCCCAGGAGGCTGGAGGAGCAAGTGGGGGTGGGGCATGTGGGCCCTGCAGGGGGGGTGATAGCCCCTGTGGGGGTCATGTGCCCCTGTAGGGGGCCATAACCCCTGTTGGGGAGCTGCGGCCCCTGTGGGGGCGGGGGCTATAACCCTGTGGGGGGCAACAAAACATATAGGTACTTAGAAATCATTTTATTATGATGATAGAGACACTGGTAGGC
>NW_017729005.1:27181-30934 GCF_001723915.1 Gavialis gangeticus | reverse complement strand
GTGGGGGCGGGGGCTATAACCCTGTGGGGGGCAACAAAACATATAGGTACTTAGAAATCATTTTATTATGATGATAGAGACACTGGTAGGCGTCCAAATTGCTTTAACACTGTAGATATATCAATAAAACATTGCCCAGCTGATCACTGTATCTCTCTCTCTCTCTCTTTATAGTGGTCTTTTGTTTTAATTGTGGAGGAAAATGGATTTCAGGGTATTTTACAGAGTGACTTTGGGATTTTTTTAACACAGATTTTTCAGTTTTTAGACAGGGAACACCAGAATTCCTGCTAGGGAGGCAAGTGGCAGGACCCAGGCAGAGGAACCTGCTCAGAGGTGGCACCTTGGATCCAGCTGGAGGTGGCTGACCTCCTAGCCAATTGAGGCCAGGAGGACATGCTTTGACAGTTCAAAACAGGCCACCACACTGGGAACATCTTCTGGGCGATAGCTGCCCAAATGGCCGGGCAGGGATACACATGGCAGTAGTGCTGCACAAAGGTCAACTCTGCAGCCACAGTCCACTGGCAGCTGGCCCAGAGGGGTAGGTGCCTGTACTGGCTGTGCAGTCCCCATCCGGGTCTGGCAGGTGCGCAGCAGGTCACAGCCAGGCAGCAGCCCCCACCCCACTGCCAGACTGCTGCAGTGGGTAGAGGTGCAGGGAATTCTCAGGGCTGCTTCAGTGTCCCCAGGTAACAATTGGCTGGGCCCCAGAATTTCCTGAGAGCAAGTAGCCCTGAGCTACTTGCTAGGGCAGCTTTTTGTACTGATGGGGCCAGGACAGGGCAGTTTTATACTGCTGGGGACAGCACAGGTGTTGGCCCCTGGCTGCAGATCCAGGAGGAGCCAGGCAGGGTTATGTTGCCCCAACTGGCACAATTTGCCCCACACCAAAGTGCATTTCTGGGAATGTGCACTGAGGCAGAAAGCCCCAGCTTGAATTTGCACCGCTTATATTTCAGCTGGTGTAAGCACACGTGCTTGCATGTGTGGACACACCCTGTAAATGTATTATATTAGCCTCATTCATTTTTATTAAATTGCCTCCAAAAGCTATGTTAGGCCAAATATTTCACTATGCTTACACCTCTGCAATCACACAGGCATCAGAATGTAGAAAAAGCAGCACTTGGACCATTACGCTTATAAACTATAGCTTGTTATGCAGGATTCAATGAACTCTTCTAGTAAGTATATACTTCAAGAGGTAAAGGGGAAGTATTTGCTAAAAATGTGTCAGGAAACTAAAGCAAGCAACTGTGCCTTTGCATAGAGAACTGCAATGCATTTAAGGATTGTAACTGAATAGAAGACATGTCTATTATGGTTAATGAGGTTTCACTAGAAGGGTCGATGCTACAGGAGCTGCGTGTCTGTGACATGTTCACACTGAACGGAGAGCTGATAGTGCCAACTCCTAAAAATAGAATCTGGATGTCTGTGGATGTCATCGTCAACCACAGCCCTGTGTTCGATGTGACAGGGTACATCAACTTGGCCCCCCTCCCTCCACCCAAACAGAAAAGAGCACTAGCCCAAGGCATCACTTTGTAGTCAAAGTGGTGGAGATAAAAGGGATGTTGCATCTGCTACAAGCATACATTTTAAACAATATCATTGCCCCTTAGCAGGCGGTTATCATGTTGTTTTGGCAGCAGGAAGGAATTTGTGGTTTTTCTTGAATGCTGCTCTTCTTTATTTAAGATACCAGAAATAACCCAAAAATGACAGAATGCTCTGACTATAAATAATCATTCCGGTGTAGAGTTATATTAGGAGGTAACTCAGATGGCATGATAACGCCTAACAGGCTAATCTTAGACCTGTAATGCCATAAGATGAAAATAACTAAGCTAAGAATAACTGACCCAGAGGAGTCAGCCTGCTAAGAGACCCACAGAATAGGGCACTTTAGATTTTCATGTACTTCACAGTAATCCCTGTCAACTCCTTTTCCAAAACACTTTGGGTTGTTTTGTTCTTGTTTGGGGGCTTTAAAAAAAAATACAGGGAAAAAATATTGGTTTATCTGACAAAAAAGCAAAAGCATCTAAAAGCATTTTCTTTGTGTTTTCCTCAACAAACCGAGCACATAGACACACACATACGCATATACAGTTTGATATATATTAACATTTACATAGTATAATCAACTCTACTTTCTCCTGGCTTTTGCTTTCTCTACAAAACCCCAAGCCAATGAAAAGGAGATAGCAGCTAATACAGAAACAGAACTCTGTTTAAGGACTCTGGCCATGTGAGCTGAATATTGAATGGGATCAATTCTCTCCATGCAACCACCAATTGAAATCAGCTGGTTTACACACAGGTGTAAATGAGGACAGAAGTTGGTTCACACTGTCTGCAGTTCACACTGCAAGTGCAGTAAAAACCAATCACTGCACAGTAGAATGAGGATCTATACAAATGTGACACAAATAAATAAATGATTAAAAAATTAAAAGGGTTTAACTCCTCCCCTGCGGAACGCTAGTGTGTACTAAATAATACTATATGTTTATTCCCTCAAGGACAAATTGCAGTACTCGGCTTCAAAATTTTTCAAACAATATCATAGTTTTTATTCTTTCCAGTTGTTATCGGCTCCATGTCCTTTTAACAGTTCATGTTTTCAAGCTAATCTCCATAATAGTCTGAACTAAAAACTTAGCTTTATTTTTAATAAAAGCTGAGATTCTCATGAAATCCCAGGATTCAGGGCTCTAAGAAAATTCCAAATATTGCACAGTGATAAAACAAGAGTTGTAACACTGTACATTCAATGCTCTCTTTCAGAGAAAGTGAAGCCCAAAAGTAACGTTGCTCAGAAAGAGGCCAGCCTAGAAGGTGTTCTCCCTGTTCCTGTCGATCTTTGCTCTACTCTTTGCTGTGTCAGCATTTGATCCTGTGGACTCAAAGAAGGATCAAAGACAATAGGAGTACCTGTATAAACTGTGCAATGAACCCCACCAGGCTTTACTTCGTCTATTAACAGTAAGGCAAGTCAGCATTTAAATCTCTGTAACACTTGAAAGATCAGATTTCTACATGAAAACCTGAGGGATGGAAATGTATTCCTTTAGTACAGAGGTATCCAACTCACCCCGTGCTGGATCTGAACTGTGGGGCTCCTTGTCAACTGAATCGGTGGCACAAGTGACAGCTCAGATGGTGCCAGAAGCAGAGGCACAGGCAGCAATGGAGGTGGTGGAACAAGCAGCCACTGGCCAAACAGCTGCTTGCCATAGTGGAGGCAGTGCAAGCAGCTGCAGGCCAAGTGGCTGCAGGGCAACCAGGGCTGTTTCCATAGCCTTCACTTACCACCTCCCCACCGCTGCTGCCAAGGGTCATGTCCAACCAGACTATGGATTCTGTGGCAGGCCCCACCCCCACTAACCCACCCTCAAATCTTGGACTCACCAGTAACACAGCAACCTGGTTTGAGCAGCTCTGCAGGACAGATACAGCCCACAAGTCCAGCAAAATAATCATTTTCTGACCATCTACAAGATTTTGCTGCCTTCACATGTACAATAGCAAAGTGTTCTCTTTCTCTAAATATGCTCTCCGCTCAGTTCTTCAGGTTTTCAAGTTACAAAGTAAAAGTTTAGGGAAAAAAATCAAATGTTCCCTCTTACACAGGTGGTTTAATTGTTATGAGATCACTTGTGCAACAGTTTATAGAACACCGTAATTCAACTTTTCTATGACTCTTAATCATCAATTCTACTTCCTGTCCCGCCCCCTTGTTTT
>NW_017729005.1:26243-27074 GCF_001723915.1 Gavialis gangeticus | reverse complement strand
TTTGGGCACTTTGCTTAGTAGTAGTTTGAGAAGACTATTTGCAGAGTTTCATTGACAGAAATAAACAATTGTCTAGGATGGTTTAAAACACAATGATCCTAACTTGAACTGAGGGTTGGACTAGATAACCCCTGGAGGTCCCTTTCAGCCCTAATTTTCTATGATTCAAGTATACTTAGATAAATTTGCTTCAAACATCATTATAAATCTTTTTTTTTTTCCTTTTTGGCTAGTAAGGAAGAGTTGTGCAATTAATTTTTCTTGGATTGAAAAGTATAAGGAAAGTGAATATCAAAGATTCAAGTGACATTATTTGTATTAGTGGTCACTGACAGTCACCTGTGCAAATATATACTCATCAAATCACTGAAGTGATGCAATAAATGTGACTAATGCTAATTTTTACATCCAAACAACAAAACTTTATTTATTTATTTATTTAACATCTTACAGTGAGGTATCCTAATTACCGCATACATGGCAAATTGATACCTCCACACGACACTTTCACCCCCAGTTTCTTTAATTTTATTTAATTCAGTTAATGTAATTCTATGTGAATTATTTGGTACATCCTATTACATTTCACCAGGGACCAATTTAATTCAATGTGCTTTAACTCAAAGGTTAGGGACAGAAATTACACATAAACTGGTATATGTGATTGGAAACTGATTCAAATCTGTAATGCAACAGAAGTTCAGTCCACCTAAACTACTTTCAAAATGGCAGAAACTGGTTTAAGATAAACTTGGATGGTGCACTATCAGACTTAACTGATTTAGGTTAATCAGTTCATTGAACTTCTGTCCCAGATCCCCTCCAGATTCT
>NW_017729005.1:20620-21243 GCF_001723915.1 Gavialis gangeticus | reverse complement strand
CATTTAAATCTCTGTAACACTTGAAAGATCAGATTTCTACATGAAAACCTGAGGGATGGAAATGTATTCCTTTAGTACAGAGGTATCCAACTCACCCCGTGCTGGATCTGAACTGTGGGGCTCCTTGTCAACTGAATCGGTGGCACAAGTGACAGCTCAGATGGTGCCAGAAGCAGAGGCACAGGCAGCAATGGAGGTGGTGGAACAAGCAGCCACTGGCCAAACAGCTGCTTGCCATAGTGGAGGCAGTGCAAGCAGCTGCAGGCCAAGTGGCTGCAGGGCAACCAGGGCTGTTTCCATAGCCTTCACTTACCACCTCCCCACCGCTGCTGCCAAGGGTCATGTCCAACCAGACTATGGATTCTGTGGCAGGCCCCACCCCCACTAACCCACCCTCAAATCTTGGACTCACCAGTAACACAGCAACCTGGTTTGAGCAGCTCTGCAGGACAGATACAGCCCACAAGTCCAGCAAAATAATCATTTTCTGACCATCTACAAGATTTTGCTGCCTTCACATGTACAATAGCAAAGTGTTCTCTTTCTCTAAATATGCTCTCCGCTCAGTTCTTCAGGTTTTCAAGTTACAAAGTAAAAGTTTAGGGAAAAAAATCAAATGTTCA
>NW_017729005.1:0-15620 GCF_001723915.1 Gavialis gangeticus | reverse complement strand
TGCTTTAACTCAAAGGTTAGGGACAGAAATTACACATAAACTGGTATATGTGATTGGAAACTGATTCAAATCTGTAATGCAACAGAAGTTCAGTCCACCTAAACTACTTTCAAAATGGCAGAAACTGGTTTAAGATAAACTTGGATGGTGCACTATCAGACTTAACTGATTTAGGTTAATCAGTTCATTGAACTTCTGTCCCAGATCCCCTCCAGATTCTAGTTAACTCTCAGTCCCCCAGCATCCCAGGATGCTTTGCACCTCCCCTACAACCCCGCCATCCCCCCATGCCTCCTCTGCCTTGCAGGGCGTGCAGGCTAGTCTTGGACCAACCTGTCTGCTCCAGCAAAGCAGGGAGCCTGGGCCACTGCAGGCATGTGGGCGCATTTCCAAAATCAAAAGTGAATGTCTGTTCACTTGTTTATTGGTTCAATCTATGCAGCTTAGACTAACCTGTGAAGACTGAATTGATTCAGCCTCAGGCTTTTTGACTACCAAAGGGTTATTGAAGGTAGTGCCCAGAGACAACTCAGAACTCAAGATTTGTGCTCAGCACTGTACATATACACAGTAAGCAACTCTCTGGGTAAAACCAAAGTAATACCATACAATGAGGACCCTCATCAGTTAAACAGGATCTTTTTAGTACCAAGGCACTATGAACCAGCTTTCATTTGCTAAAAAAAAAGCCATGATCCCTGCAATAGCTAGCTGTTACTTTGGAGAACAGCTGAACAAAAAGTATTTTTTAAAATAAAACATTTCCTTAATTTTCCCTAAAAACAAATATTTATTGGGTACCATAATTATTTTTATGTGCATTGTCTTGTTTGAAGAACTTACACAGTATATCCTTGTGCATTTTACAGCACACACTACTCCAAGTGACTGTAAGTCTTCTTTAACACAGCCAATAGTAATTTTGTCTGTAGTAAGGTGTAGGTGTTTGTAATTATATAGCTTCTTGATTCAGTGCCTATCTGGATTGTCCCATTTGTAATTACACTTTTGATCAGTACTTTCTCCAAATCATCTCATTCATAATGTGATTTATAAACTGAGATGGAGGCAGGCAGGCAAAGCAGTAATTAAGGGAATACCAGAAGAGCTGCTTCACATGACAGGAGTATTTTGTACGCTTGGTATTCTCAGAAATTCCTCAGACAGTTTGCTCGGCAGATACCTATCAAATGAATCCATCTCCTTCGGAGCTGACTCCATCCAACTTAAAATTAGAACAGAAGAATGCATGGACAGTATATTTGGAGATCTGCAAGTCTATAAATTCATCGACTGAGTGCTAAAGTTAGGCTAATTTCATGGTTTGTGCAGTATTAAGGAGGCATGGTGTAAATTTTAAGTTTTCTATTCTTCTCTTGATAAATGTGTAGATTAACAGGAATAGATGTAACATATACATAAATAAGAAAACAGAATATTTAGCTATTCTGACCTGCACAAAGAACACTGATTCATAAAACTGACACTTAGCTACCCTAAGGGCCTTCAAGCAGCAGTTCCTTTTCTTCTCTACATAGTAGACCTGATTCTGTTTAGATAGATGAGTTTTACAAGCATCAAATATGAAAGGATTTGTTTACATTTTAAATCACAACCTGGTAACAACACTATTCCACTTGTCACTATTAGTCCTTATATAGGGTGTTAAAATGGTATCACAGACTTGGGAGTGGGGAACTTCCCACTACAGAACCACCACATTGTCTATCATTGCGACATTCTCCACACATTTTGCAACACTTCAGCCTACATGCAGAAAATGCTACATATGACATTACAGGACCTGATCACACAAGGCTCTGAAGTTCAAAGAACAGAGTTTGCTCAACAGGCATAGACCCTTTGGTTTCCTATGAGATTAATTCAATTGTAGACTAAATAAAATGTCAATGAGATGTTGCTTATTTGAATATTCTAAAAGGACAGCATGAATAATGAAGAATTGTTTTTGTTTTAAACAAAGTAATAAAAAAACTGTTTGCTTGGAAAACGGTCTTGTTTATTAATTAAGGAAAAAGTTATTAAAACACTGTCTACAGCTTCACATGAAGTCTGTACTACATGGGTCTTACACAATGTTAGATGCAAATCAAATGTCACGGGATACTTTTTGTCTCCCAGGAAGGAAAGCACAGCTCTATTATAGAAAATTACATGTTTTTCTTGTTTTCCAAATCAGAAATTATCCTGGTTCAAGGTGGCACAACAGGCTAATAAACCAGCCTGTTTACCTCTAGACTTACTAGTTTATTTTTAAGGGGAAATTTGAAAAAAATTGCCTTAGTCTCACCTTTAGGTAATACGTGTGCCTGCTCCAAAACCTTGATATACCTGCTAATTTGTACCAAAAAATGAGGAAGCCAGTAACACTTGGTAGCTTGTCAAAGCTGTGAGAAAACTTGCAGAGAACCTTCAGTATCCACCCACGATCTTAGGATCATGTCATTATCCAGAGCTTAGCCTGTTATATTTATATGAATGAGTTTATCACCAGATTTCCTTTTAAATAAGGATACTGGAATTAGTAGTTCAAAGCCTATTTCCGGAAGGGGGAAAAAAAAACGGGAATCAGGGTTGTAAAACTCTTAAAAAGGAAACCCAAAACTAAGTCATATTAGGAAAAATGAACAGGCAAGCAAATCAGTTAACACACTGAAGTAACTTAATGAAAGAAATGGAAAAATGTTAAGCAATACTGATAAATGGTATTGGGTAGCCCATTAGGTAACCTCATGATTTGAGACTGCTTACAGCAAGCTTTCAGTCTTCATCCCTTTTCCCTGTCTATAATTATGATGAGGCAGCCTTGATTTACTGTATTCAAAAATGTATTTTATAGTTATGATGTAAATCGGTCCTGCTCAAACAGACAAACATTCATTCCTCTATGACAATCTTTCATAACAACAACTGCTCTACAGTTTCTACCTAAGAAACAAATATAAATACAACTCCAGATTTCTTTCTGCAAACATGAACGGGAGCAGGTGTCGCATCTCAAGCATCTTTTTTTTTTTAAATCATAAAAGGATCAACAGGTGGACCAAGTAAAAGAGCATGAGAACAAGTATATAGTCAATCAGTAAAATCATTCGTTGAGATGTAATCAACTTTGGAAGTCAGTGCCAAGTTTTACGAACAATTTGGGGATTTAACTTGGATTGTAGTCTACTTGAGCAATTTATAGCATCTTTGCATGCAGTACCTAGGAAAACCCAAATTTAATGCAGAAAATTAGGACTCAGAGGCTGTAATATATGTAGATGAGATATCATTATGTCTTCCCAAAAAACAAGATAAATGCAATAAAAGCAGAGCTGGAACTACACAATGCTAATCAGAGAAAGTGAAAATTTGACTTTTATTAAGTTAAACTGTTAAAGCTCTCCCAGCTTCATTCAGTCCCAGTGCATCATTCACAGATCTCAAATACAGATATCACAGGAACTAGAAAATGGAAGGAAGTCTTCAAACTGCAGTGATATCCATTATTCTGTAAGTGCAGCTTTTAAAACACCTCCCTTAAAATGCATCCAACTTACATTTTCAGTGAACCATTAGATCTGACTGGCATTGCCAAGTTTCTCAAATATTCCTGAAGTAAGAAAAGGAGCCAAACATAAGACAGACACAGAATTTACTTTAGAATACTCAAAACTGACACCATTATGAAATCAGGGCAGAAGCTTTATAGAAAGCTCTCGACATGTAAACTTGAGAGAAAGAAGCCTACAAATAGACCTATTCTTGCTTACAGAATTACATAGGGACAAAACAGCCTCTGATGGGTTCTGAACTGTAGCTCACTTAACAAGGTCTTGTTTAATGAGGTCTCATTTGGAACAAGCCTGCAATCACCATAAGCCCCATTTTGCAGTCATAGAGCACAAGAAAAAAAAAATATCCCTTACTGTATTTTATTTGCTAGTTTTCTTCCTTTTGGAAGCAGCAGGAAGGGTTAAAAAAAAAAACCAACAGCAGGGGCAAACATCCAAAATAATTTGGTGTGGGAGTCACTATTTAGAAAGAACTTACATTTAAAAAAACATGGACTAAAGAAATGATTTAAGGGCAAGATTCTTTACTGTGACAATTTGTATTTCCTATGTATGTCACCCTCCAAACAGAAAAGTCTCAGTTACTGAACTGCTTCTTACCTGAGCTGATCATACTGTGCATTCTTTGCTGAGCCAAGAGCTGTTCACGTCCAGAAACCCCATCTGAGGAAAAACACGATTCACTCTCGTAAATTGTCTGCAGCATATTCCAATCAGTCTGTACTTCAGCTACATGAAAGATTCATCACTGCACTGTATAGGGACGTCAGGAACGACCCTCTGTGGTCCTACCTCCTCCACAGAGAGTGGGAGAGAGCATACACTTTGGAAATCAGCAATTTTGTAAGCATTTGTATAAAAATCTATTTTAAAAAGGGGGAAAAGAAAAAAACCAAAAAATGACAATCCACTTTTACGCAGCCTGGTCTGATGCAAAGGAATAGGAAGTACACAGTGGACTATGAACCTCTGAGTTTGAACAGTTGTGTTCTGGAAGCCAGCAGCAGGTGGAAGAAGAAATCTATTTGTGCTTCAGGCTTTTCTGCCAGGGGGAAATAAAGCCACTAAAAAAAAAAAAAATAATAATAATAATACCAAATAAGCCCGGTTTCCAGGGACGTCAGCCCCTACGGGTTTAATTTCAATTACCCTCAGTCTTGACAAGTGTTTCTGTCCCTGTGCCCTTCTTTCTCTCTCCCTCTCTCTTGCTCTGTCTCTCTGCAAAGTTGGCTGAAGCGAGTGATAACTCATTTGCATATGAATCAACAACAGTGTGGCCCACAGGCAACAGAAATAGAACAATGGCTGGCCTGAGCCAAAAATAGGTCAAGCATGGCCGAGTGATTGGAGCCTGTATTAATGCATTTAAAAATACCACAGCAAACACAGCTGTCCAGTCCCTGTCTTTCGAACTGCAATTCTCTACTGCCAATCCACAAAAGTAATTAACCCTTTCCCACTGCCAAGCCTCTCTGCATACACGTCTGTGTCTGCGCGCATGCTGCTTTTCGAGCAAAGAAATAAGAAAGGGAACACAACCACAGTTTGAGAGAGAGAAACATTTCTTGATGTTTGATTTCTATCCATCTTTTTATCAGGTGCCCCCCTGCCCCACTGAGTCCGGGATGAATATTTTGTGAAAAGAGTTCAAAATGAGGAGGGCTCTGTATTGGTTCTAAAATAATACTGGAAGGTTTTGCTCATAATGTGGTTTCTGCCTCACCCACGCACAGCAATCCTGTGTTCTATTTTTGTTGCCTGTTTCTCTGGCTACGCTGCAGTTGGCTGTAGCACCAGAGTCTTGTTGCCGCTGCCTTTTAGTTTCAGGACCTACAGCAGGCTCATAAGTGGTGGTTTCTGAAACCAATCAGACTGGGGTGGGGTTTTTTGGGGGTGAGGGGGTAGGGGGAGAGATATGTTAATGAAAGTTCTATCTTGCACTTTCATTTGTAAGCACTGTGTCCATTTTTAGACTTCTTGATATAGTTTTAAAATAAATTCAGCAGTACAGCATACTAGTGAACTGCCGTGAACTAGTCTATTGACTTGTTAGGATTGGGACAACAGTTGCACTCCTCTCTTGATGCACACCCCTGCCCCCAGTCATGACCCCTCACCTTACAAGCCTCAGCACTAACAATTTATTCTGAAGCTCTGAGTATCAAAAGGAAACAGAGACTCAAAACAGAAGCTTTTAGACTAGATGAACAATATTAAAATTACTGTGTGCATGAAATGCTGAGATTTTTCAGAACCGTATTTTAAAAAGGCAGTAAGATGCAGATTATATTACCTAACCAGTATATCCATACATACAAAAGTAGATATCCAATGTTACAAATAATTATTTTGGTTAACCCTGAATAGTACACTGCTGGTTCTGCTCAAAGTGGGATAGCTCTTTAACAGACCATATGAACAGTATGGACTAGCCACAAACCTCTAAAAGTTGAAGTACCCCGACAGTGCTTCAACTCTGAGCAAGGGGAGGCAATGGCAGCAGGTTAGTAATTAATTACCCAACACAGTCAAATTTCATAGATTTCATAGACATTAGGGCTGGAAGGGTCCTCGGAAGATCATCGAGTCCAGCCCCCAAATAAGGCAGCAGCGACACATGCTCAGTCCTTCTAAGACTCAACTAATTACTAAGCCATTTCAAACACTGGTTTCTTTCTTTCTTTCGTAAAGGTGCAAGGCTACTCAACTATACTCTACACTTTGTGTAAAAATCGCTTTGTAAATAAAATGATAGACCAGATGAACCAGTTTAAGCAGAGAAGATTTACTGAGTTGATGTTAGTTACCCAGATTCTGTTTCTTTAAGAACCAGCAGAGGTGATGTTTCAGTTGCAATGCTCTGCAGGTAACTGCTCCACAGTTTCTGGCCCTGCTCCTGAGAAGTGCATTCTGAAAGATTTATATAGGCCAAGGGTGCACTATGGATGAGGCCCGCAAGAACAAATTTCAGCTTGCATCCACAGTAGTAAGAGAGGTGTTCAGGCTGAAATGGTTGAGGTAGCAATGGCTCTTTGATACACTGAAAGAACATCTAATTCAAATATTTTGTGGACTGTGCTAAATGTATGGAACATATGTACATACGTACAAGTGTGTGTGTGTGTGTGTGTGTGTGTGTGTGTGTGTGTGTGTGTGTACACATCAGGTGTGTGATGAGCATGCCAATGGGACCAACATTTCTCTAATGGAGAAAAGTTTTTTGACGTATATTTGTATTTCGAAAAGGTTGACCCAGAGAATGCCATATGTCGGTTTAGTAATCCAGTATATCAAATCAACAAATCTGGTATTACAGAGTATCATCATGGAGCTGATCTAAAAACAGGATATAATGGCCTAAAGTTAGGCACTTAAATACAGATTTCAGTTCCTAAAAGTGACTTGTTTTCCTAAAATGCTGAGCACTCACAGTTCTGGTTGACTTTTAAGAGTTACATGTGCCCAGTGACTGAAAGAAAAAGCAGACCTTATTTGCAGAAGAAATATGCACTAAGGTACTTAACTATAGCCCCCTCCCTTTGGCATGTGCATATAAGGTAAACTATGGAGTTTCTCATACCCGAGTCATCTTTGTAGGGCATACACAAAAACATGAACATTTCACATTTTCACATCAAACACCATATTAAAATAGCATTTGCTCTATAATGTCAATAACTCAAAAGGTCGGACTTCTACATCTAATTTTCTTCTGTTGCACACATTATGGCCTTGATTCCACAAAGCACTCAAGTATATGCTTAATTTTTAAAGTAGGTGTGTAAATCCATCACTTCTCAGCAAAATACTTAAGCATATGCTTAAATCCTGTTGATTTCAATAGTTTTTAAAATGCTATGCTGAATCAGCATCTATAGTGCAGTTTAACTATGTGATCACAAGCATTTATATATACCTTTATAGCCCCAAAGGGAAAGGATAAAGAATTCACATCTTAGAAAAAGCTGTTTTGTATTTTTAAAGTTATGCATGTTTTAAGTTGTTTTTTTATACAGGAACATAACTTTTTCATTCATTTTCCTTCCAGTGCACTTTCCAAGCCAAGAGAGCTTTAATGATGCTAGTCTTAGGAGTAAACTGTTGAAGTGCTTTAACAATGCTGAGGTGGCTCTACAGGCAATCAGCTACACTGAGGAGAATCTAAAGCACATTAGCAGTACAGAAATCTCATTACAATGCTTCTCTGATTTTTTCTGCAAATGGATACAAATAAATAATAAATACAAAGTAATTAAATTTAAAAAAGCATTCATATAACATTAAGACTGAGACATCAAGACTGGAAATTAGTGAGAGTTAAGATTTCTATTTCATTATTAATTTAGCTATACTGTAATTAGGTAGAACTTTCTATTCCCTCCTTCCTTGTTAAATATAAACAATATATTACTGTTTGGTTTTAATCTAGGCCATTCAAAATACAGATTCTTTTTTGGTTTAGTTCCCATTTAGGCTTCCATTACAATCTTCATTTTTGGCATTTCCTTCTCCTTTAATGTCTGTTCCATTATTAAAATGTTCATATTATATGGACGTTACACATACACAAAACATCCCTTAAAATACTATCACTGTTTTTAAAAGAGAACCAAACTAATTTAGGTGCAACTATAACAAGTCTTCATTACACATCACCAGCAGGGTAGAACTCCAGAACCTTCATCACAAATTTGCACCACCCAATTTGTATAACTAGGGCTGGGCAACTAGGGTGATAGCCCTGGGTGCTGACTCTGGGAGGGGCATGGGGAGGGGAGGTGCAGAAAAACAAACATCTATCTCTGCAACATCACACTGGCAAGCAAGCATGGTGGCAGCCAGAAGATGCCACTGCCTGGGGCAACATACACTGCTGCTGCTTCTCCATAGAGTGCCATGAACCAGGTCAGGATGTTCAGTTGTGGGGGGCGGGGAATCACTGACTTTTTTTGACTGAGAAGAAAAAATGCTTTATTTAGCATTTATTCTCTCAGCCAAACCTGAACAGAATTTCACATGGTAAGAAAAAGGCACTTGTGCAGCCCAGGGAATTACCTCTGGCCAGTGTCAAAGGACTATGTCATACAATGCAACTGTGAAAACTGGTCAGAGAAAAGGTTACAAAATCTTTTGTTGTAAAAATTTTTCAGCAGCCTAAAACATATACAGTCTCTACTGACTTCTCTTTACAACAAAGATTGACTCATATATCGTACATATGTTGCCTAAAGTGAATTTTTGGAACCAGCTGTTTTGGTTTATCACTGCATTTTCCTGCTTGTATATGTTCTCAATAGTGTTGACAAATGTTTTTCTAAAAGGCAAGTCCATAATTCAACACAGCACTTCACACAAAGAAATCGCGGAGAAATAGGGCTTGAAGGGATCTCCAGAGGTCATCTAGTCCAACCTCCTAACTGAGGCAGAATCATCCCTGTCCAAACTATCCTATACAAATCAAGGTCTAAACTCTTTGTAAGACTATGTCGACCCAGAGTCAACACAAGACACCCTAACTTACCGCAGGTAAAACAGGAACCACAGCAGCCAATATCCTTCTATAAAAAGTTATTAATATAGGCTGGAAATACCAGTTAGAGGGCAATGCCCCCCTGCCACAACAGAGAGGGCAAAAACCCCCACAGTCCATACTAATGTGACCACAAGGTAAAATTCCTTCCTGAACCCAAATACGGCTTTGAGTCTGAACCTGAGCAGAGGAGCAAGACCCTCCAGCCAGGAACATCCTGCTTTAAGTCCCCAACAGGAGCACTGGCACTCCTCGACTGCAGTCGATACCCAATGTTTAACACATGCTGACATCCCAGCAGAATGCACAACTTAAAGTTAATCATGTGCTTACTGCTGATATGTTGGACTAGCTGAAGGAGAGAAGAAAAAAACAGGTCAGTGAACTGGAGCCATAACAGATCGGTTGTACCTTGGGACCACTCTAGGTTAGCTGGCAAGGTGATGCCAATCCTTTGAAAAGTCAACAAACCACCATGTAGGCTCTCCTAAACTTTGTCTTACCTGAATAATTTATTAGGCCTGAAACTTGGTGCATCTGGAAATTAGGGGGAAAAGCAGGTCCAGTGGTCAGAAGAAAGCACATGGGAGCAAGGCAACCCAAGGGAGATAGTGTAGGCAGGAAGAGAGGGGTCAGGAAGCCAGTATGGCTTAGGCAGACATCCCTCTGGGGAGCAAGAACAGTGTGGGTCTGCAAGCAGAGAATCAGATTCTGGGCAAGTTCTAGATCTAGATCTAGTCCTAGACCATCAGGAAAAGAGATGGAGGAGTTATCAGAGAGTGCTGGCAACCCCCCTCTATTATCTGTTGTTATTATGAGGAGGAGTGAAGTGGATGGAAGACTGCTATTTATAGAAGACAAAAAAGTGACCTAGTACCAGCTCTATTTTGGATTCTCAGTTCATGCCATTTTTCCCTGCTGTCCTCTTCTGCTCTCTAATCTCCTTCCTCTCAAAACTGTTTTAGAGCAGATAAAGCACACTGTAAAGCAGTGTTAGACATGCAAACATGCCTCTTATGTCAGAGACAAGCTGATAAACTGACTGTCACTTTAGTATTCAGACATCGGAACCTCAATCTAGAACTGGTCAATAAAGACATTGTGAAACCAAGAAAACCCCTTGGAGTTTTGGATATTAAAAAACCTGGAAAGTTGGTTCAGGTTCTCTGTTTGCTGTATTTCTCAAGAAGTTTCTGTGGACCTGAATCCATTCTTCGAGCAAGTCCCATATCCTCTCCTGCCTCCAAGATGGCAAAATGGCACTTAAAAAGCTTTTAGGCATCTTAGGTGACTAAACACAATTCTATTCCACCCTGCTTAGCAGCCACAAAACCTCCAAGAAGTTTTAATTCCTTATCTCCCTCCATTTTAAGGAGATCTCCAGGGACTAGGCCTACACTACTGATCATGTTCAAAGCAAGCCAAAATAGATATTTCACTCCTACCAACACACGGTTGGGATCCAATTCAGTCTGGGAAGTACACTCCACATAATCCCTGAACACTTAGGGCAGAAGAAAACTTTGCCAAAGACTGTATGAAGCTTAATAGCATTTGCTTAATAGCATAATGATTAGAGCACTTGCTCAGAGAGTGGGATTCCTAGCTTCTAAAACCTCCTTAGCAGAGGAAGTATGAATATACACACTCTGCTTCCCAGGAGAGTGGTCCAGCCACCAGACTTGTGGGTTCAGCAGGGCTGAGTCATCCTCTACCCCTCCTATTGAAGCTGTCAGGCAGTCAAGAATGCAAGAATTCTGGGACCAGAATGGCAGGTAACATGAAAGTGACTCTTTGGTCTATAGAAGTGGACATTCCCCTATGAAAGAGAACCCCTGGGTCCTGGCTTTTTATTTTTTCTAATTAAAATGCAATTTAATGCAACTGAAATTAATAGGAATTTTACCACTGTCTTTCATGAGTACCAAATTTCTTCTGAGGAATTCAGTGAATTTAAACTTTCCTTCTTCAAACCCAAACTCAGAGCCCCTAACCTGAAACACTTTGGGCCATAAAACACAAATAAAACCAAATAAATGTGAACAGAAATCAAGAAACTTTCATAAGTCTGAAAAAGCCCACCTAGTTGTAGGGCAAGATTTCTTATGTTTCAAACAACTACATTCCTTCCTTCCTTCCCAAATACTTGTATAAGGATTCAAGCTATGGGAGAAAAACACTTTTACATACACCATATTATTCATCATCTTATTCAAAGAATTTTACACAGGCATCTGAAAACTCCTTAGTCTTTTGGTATGTTTGGCATAGGTCGTCCATGTTTCTGAGCCAGATAAAAGAAGAGATAAAACACATGCCTCAAATATGGATTTTCACTTTAGTTGACAGTTTGTTATTGTTCCAGGCTGTGTCTTGCAAAAGATTTGTGCTGGTATGTCATCCATGGGAATGTTGACTAGTAAGAAAAGACTCAGGGGCTTTGTCATGTCAAACAAATGCCAGATCACTGGATCCTGAAGAACGTACTGTACTCTGAAGCTCAAGAAGGGTCTAGAAAGAGAGGCAGACTTTGGGATGCTTGCAAAAATGACTTGGCATTCTTGGGAATCTCTGTGGATAATTGGGAAAAGAATGCAGAATGCCACTCTGGTTGGCAAGTCAGTTTACAGATGAAGCGAGGTGCTGCCAGGTGGACTGGAACAAGTTTTGTGGTGATCAGCATCAGAGGAGCAAAGAATCTGCTGTTCAGATTCACAACGTTGCTAGCGTGCCCTATCTGTGGGTGGGACGGTCCCTCACGCATCGGATTCAGAGACCATCAATGAACTCGTCGGCACATACACCATAGCCTATGAAGAATGAAGGTGCCAACTGACTTATACATCACATTTTGGCAGTTCCAAGTTATAGCCTAGAGTGCCTTCCTTTGTACTCAATATCTGAAAACTAACAAAATCCTACATATACACTAGCTAAAGAAAAATAAAGGACAGACTTTCAGGAGAATATGGAATGAGTTACATCACACACACTGAGCTTATCTTGAGGTGCTCATTCAGACAACCTTTCCATTCAAGGCAGCTGTAGTGGGGGTGTCAAAGCCATGGCCCACAGTCTAGATTCAGCCCATGGAGCTTTATCATCCAGCCCTGATGCTGCTCATAAGTCTTGAGTGGACTCACAGGCAGCATTCAAGATGCATTGGATGGACCCAGTGCTTGTCCTGGAGCAGCAAGAGCAGATGCCACATTTAGTGCACACCCATTCTGGGACACGTTGGACATGCACATACAGTGTCTGTCCTGGAGTGGTCACAGCAGGCACCATGTACAGCACGGTCCCGAGCAGCCAGTCCAGGACCATGCCATATGCTGCAGCCACATTACACACAGGGACCTGTGCTGGATCCAGCATGGAGCAGATTCTCACGGGAGTGGGTGCCACATGCAGTGCAGTCCTGGAGAAGCTGGTCCAAGACATGTTGCACACAGTACCCACTCTGGCAGCTCTGGGACACGTGCTGGATTTGGCATGCAGGGCTGTTCTGTGAAGAATTTGGCATGATGGGCTTAACCTGGCCCTCCAACTAACCCCACACCACTCATCCAGTCTGCAGGGCTAAAGGTGTTTGACACTCCTGAGCTACTGAAATTTTTTCTCCCATGCAAACTTATAACATCAGAAGAACAAGTAGCCCTTTTCCAGTTCACTTTAAATGTGCTGTTACATTTAAGGAAATTGATTACATGCTTAATTCAGGTGAAACAGTGACTCTCCTGAAATCAGTGGAAGCACATCAGTAGAGCCCGTTTTAAAACATTTGTGTTTTAATATTCTCAGTGAAACTAGGTAGGAGGAAGTTGACAAAACTTGTGGCATTGCTAAATAGTAACAGGTTACCTCCAAATAAGCAGCAAATACCAAAATCAGGTAATATGTCTAGAACTTTTAACTCAGAACAGGGTTGCAGAACCTTGAAGATGGACCTGAACTTTGGAATAGTAAAAAGTTGAATTTGGGGCTGGGGCCCTGCCCTATAATTAATGTAGTCTCATGAAATTGTCCTCAGCATATCATATCCTAGGGCTTATTCTTGGCCAATGCATGTGGGAGGGTAACTGATAAGACTGCTGAGAGAAAACACTTCTTGAACTAGCAGACATCAGTACCATCAACTATGATACTGCCTCAACTTTCTCCCTCAGCATCCTACTCCATTTCCAATTGCTCCAGCCACTAAAAATCTTTTGCTGAGATCTAGCATATTTTTTCCTTCCTAAGTCTGTGGCTCTTGTTAATTCTTCTACTGCTTCTTGGAACCAGTACACTTATACTGTTGCTTTTAAACCATGTCTACACTCAGGTAAACAGGAGTACTTTTACAAGGGGTGGGGGAGGCAGGACTCTAGAGCAGGCAGCTCAGCAGAGAGCTTTGCAGGCTTTTTAAAGTGAATGTAAGCAGGGATCGTCAGGATCAGGACAGGTGGGAGCAGAGTCTGTACTGTGCATAGAAGAGTCCTCCAGCTTTCCCTCCCCCATGCTGTCTTTACATCCAACTAAGGCTGGGCAAAGGGTGTGCTTGCATGCTTCTCAGCACCTAAATGCAGTATGATTCAGGCAGGGAACAAGCTAAGAGCAGAACATGTCCCCTAACTGCTTTAGCACAGGGCTTTTCCAGCCTTAAGCATTCAGTGGATGCATTCTGCTCCCTGCTTGGCTAGGACTGACATCTAGTTCCTTGCCCTGTGGGAGGGCAAAGAGGAGAAGCAGCAAAGCATGCCAGGATTTTGAAGAAGGGCTCTGTCTGCACAGACGTTCCGTCTCCTGAGAGATATTCTTTGAGAAGCCACTTCACTCAGGCTGTTCTCAAGTTATAAGTGGTCACTTTTAGTCTGGGAGAAAACTTACAAACTTCTGTACGCTCATGGGTTCTCCAGAGAAACCACGGACTCTCCCTGAAGAAACTGAACATCTGTCCAAGCTCTAAGACACTCTGTGGTGTAGACAGTGCAAGTCTTATCTGTATGCAGCTGGTGGAGGGAAACTTCAGGTTTGCTTCAGATGTATGCAAAGTTAACTAGTTTCAGTTCACTTTTATTTTGTTTCATTTGGATTCCAGAATCTCTGAGTTTATGGTTTGAATAAGAAAAAAAAGTTAAATTCATGGATGTGTTGAGATATCACATAGAAAGCTCTCTCCTTGTAAAAATATGCCCATTTTTCCTAGTACAGCCATGAGTGTTCTCACACTTTTCCAACATTCTCTTTACTGTTCTCCCAAGTTCTGCTAAGACTTTTGTGGGCACTGCTTTAATAGAAAATCATAAAAAAAGCACTGCATCATTAAGAGAACAGGCAGTGTAGTTTATTTGCAATAGGTAAGAAACTTCTTTGTATCTTGGGAGACAAATGAATACGTGCTAAGCTATGACTAATGTTTAATCTGACCACGGGTGAGCAAAAGCAGCTCCCACCCTGATCAAAAATCAATGTGTTTGTAACAGCAACAATACAGAAAACCATGCAAGTAAATTACCAGTGCTAGGAAATGGGTACATGCTTGCTCGAGTTGTTTTTAACAATAAGTAGCACAAACAGTTAATACACTTTTTTCTAAAAACAGCATCCTTACCTTTACAAGATTCATTTGCTTACCACTGGGAAATGATGTTTTTCCCCTTTTGGGCAGTGCTCACGCAAACAACACAAGTTTTATAGTTAACAAGCAACCTGCTTACAATAGAAGTAAAAAGTTAACTTTATTTAGCCCACTTCTAATAAACTGCACCTTAAACTATTTAATTGTCTGACACTCTTTATAGTTGTAGTCAACCAAATATTATTAATGCTTTATAGTCTGTTCTCCCATGACTGTGCCCATGCAATAAAGGGCCTATACACAATTCAAATCATGTACTTTTAGCAACTGATATCCCAAAATGGGATTAAGAGTTATACACAGTTAAAATGGGATTAAGGCCTGGATACTGTGTGCATCTAATTCAAGACTGAGTGCTTTGACCAGGATTTACCAAGTTGGACTAGATCATTGCATTCACTTTTAGTAGTCATGACCTGGGATCCAGGTTTTCCGTTTGCCATGGGAAAATGGAGAAAAACGCAGATTTCTCCCTTTGCCCGAGGAAAACGAGGATTTTTCATTTTAATGGAGAAACCCACAGATTTTGCACTTTTGCAAACAGCTCTCTGCAGGCTGGCACAGTTCCAGCCTGCAAGGAGCTGGGGGGCGAGGGAAGAGGACGGTCAAGTAAGGGGCACCATGTCCATGTATATGGACATGGCTGCCAGGCAGTCTGGAGAGCAGCCCCAGCAGGTAAGTCGGGAGGGGGGGTAGGCCCCCATGGGGAGGGAGTTGGGCAAGGCTGGGGCTGGGACTGCTGCCTAGCTGGGGGAGTACGTGGGGACTTGGGGCCCAGGGCCACAATGCGCAGCCACAGGGCCCCAGTGGGGAGGGGGCCAGGGCTGCGAGCGTGTCATCTGGGGGAGGGGGGGCAGGTCCCCGCCACTGTGCACACTGCCAAGGAGGCAGA
>NW_017729004.1:71552007-71552732 GCF_001723915.1 Gavialis gangeticus | reverse complement strand
CCCTTGGGGCCACCACAGCCCAGTGGGTGCAACCCAGCACTGCAGGACAGAGCAGGGCTGTGCAGGGAAGCTGATTGCTGCTGCGGGCTCTGCACTGCCTTAGCAATGCATCCCCTGCCAGCACAGCCCCACACTGCCACCTCTGCTACTACCACACGGAGAGGGGATACCTCACCAGGGCAGCCTAGAGCTCACAGCTGCAAGCAGCTTCTCTATGCAGCCCAGCTCTGCCCTGCAACTCCAGGTCATACCTGCTAGGCTGCAGAGACCCCAGGGGATGGCAGCAGGGCAAGGAGCCCGAGCCTGCAGCAGGCAGCCTGCACTTGCTTCTGTCCCTACCCCACACACTGATCTGGAGGGCATGGGTCCCCCCCTGCCCTCCCAGGACTGCACACAGTGGTAGGGAGCTGGGCCCACCTGAGTCCGCAGCAGGCAGGCAGTGGGGTGGGAAGCCTGGCTCCATGCTCCACTCTGCTGCAACAGCTGCTGGCTTATGTGGGTAGCAGGCAGGGCTCAGGTGCTGTTCTGGGGGGCAGGGGTCTGTGGACCTGGGTCCCTGAGCCCATAGCCCTGGCAGCTTGGGGACCCCTCCAGCAGGGCTGGGGGGGGCAGGGGGCTGTGGGTCAGGAATGACGGGCAGAGGTAGGATTTGTGGCAGAAAGCCACCTTGGTTTCTCCCCAAAATCTCTGCCCTGTGACAATGTGAGTTATCTCTGTGGTGTGAC
>NW_017729004.1:71532102-71547007 GCF_001723915.1 Gavialis gangeticus | reverse complement strand
GGAGGGGGGCAGAATTGAAGTGCACCAGCAGGGCTGGGAGGGCTGTGGGGCAGGAGGGGCCCCAGCAGAGCTGGGGGGCTGTGGCTTGGGAGTGGAGGGTCTGAACCTGCATACTGTGAGTTAAGGGGGCAGAGGGATCTCTGATTTTCCATGACTAAAAAAATCCCAAATCAAATACCAAAATTTATAGGCATTTAGAATTTATTTTATTATAGTGACTGAGGCACTGGCAGGCTTCCAAATTGCTTTAAATTGTAAACATATCAAGAAAACATTGCATTCAACTGATACCTATATATATAGTAGTCTTTCATTTTAATAATGGATTTTGGTTTTTTTAATCAGAGAATTTGCAAATGTTAGCAAAAAATTTGTGATTTTTTTATCAGAGAAAACCAGGACCCCCGGTCATGACAGGTACTCCCTCAAATACCTCCAAACGCAACAGAGAACTAGTGACCAGCAGTTCAGCTGGGCATTTGCTGTTAGAGGCCCCACCTGGAAATGCAGCTGTCTATCTATGGCAGTCCTTCTCAACTCTTTTAGACTTGAGGCAACCCTCAATAGACTCAAAGCACCTTTCCTGAAGCCAACTCTTACTTTTCACTTCTTTTTTTTGCTACAGAAAATAATAGAGCAATTCTTCTGTTGCAAAGAGCTCAGAAAGATAGCAACATGGTAGAACATTTTTAACACTATGGAATTCTAATTGAAAAATGTATTTATCTTGTGCATTATGAGTGCCTGTACATGTGTGGGGAAGTTGCTCTGACATGCTGTAATTACACTCGATTAAACATGATTTATCTAATGAATGCATTCCAGCCAGCTTCCATGTCTCGTGCATCAATGAGCTTTAGTTAAAGCACCCCCACAACCATTCTGAAGTGTGGGGATGCTGATACAATGACGCTGTGGGCACTTTAGAGTGGCTTTCAGAGTTGCTCTAATTAAAGTCCCCCCACCCCGCAAGCATGTAAAACAGGCACAACACTGTGGGTCAGAATCACTGATGTAGGAGCGCACAAAACTGTGGGGCTCTGGTCCTTAGGGGGGGCAGAGGCAGTGATGCCCTTGCAGTTGCATGGAAAATGGCTTCAGCCCCAAACTTGGCATTAGCTGCTGGGTGGGGGAGGGGAGGAGGAGGGGGCAGGAATCCCTTGAGCCTTTCCTGGAGCTGCTCCAGCGCATCGTCCTGGGGTTTCTACTGAACTGGCGCAGGGGAGGGACACAATTTGCCCTGCTGACCCAGGCCAGGAATGCAGGGTGCACAGCTGGCACCACCTCCCCCCAGCAGCTCACAAACTCCTCTCCTGCTGGGGCAGGGCCAGCTAGGAAGCAGGGCTCAGCTGTAGCCCCCTGCAAGGGGGAGAGGGGCTAGCGGGGGGCCCGCAATGTTCTCCGGGATGCTGGTAGACAGCGGCCTGCCTTCATTCACATGTGGACCCCGTGCTGACATTCAATTCACTGGTCTAGCCTAGACTGAGTAAATCTGATACTACATCAATCCAGGTCTATCTTAGACTGGGATCTGCCATTTTTAAAGCAGTCTATGTGCTCCAAAATTCTGCTCTGTTACGGGTATACACTGGTTTCCAATCACCTAAACTGGAAAAAGTGTAATGCTTGTACCTGGCCATTTTGTTCTCATTTCCCTGGAACGTATATACCACTATGTAACAGTTTGTGAAAACTGCAAATTCAATGTACTGTCTAGTGACTGTTTTAATATTATTTCTGCCTTTTATGTGTGGCACAATGCTTCTTGCTGGAAAAGCATTTTAGAACTTTTACCATCAATTGTTGGGACTCACCACTCAACCGATTCTTACTGCACCTGAATCAACTGATAAGCATTGGTATTACAGCCCCAAAAGTTCAAGTTATCTTTGATATCAACACATTATTACACAGTTCCATTGAAAGTTGTGCTGAAAAGGTTCTAAAAGGATTTGTCTCTAAGAGGATGAAGCTTTTTCTAGAAAAAAAATCTAGGTGGTCTAAAACGTCCATAGAATAACTAATAAATATTCCCTTCAAAGTGTCTGACTCTTGGTTTATGCAAGACTACTAGAAGCTTTAAACTTTGTTTTAAATTATAGACCGGGATGGATCTAGGATGGACACCAGGATCAAAAAAATTGTCAACGTTTCTAAAAATCACCTTGTTGGCTTCCTGGACAATTTTGAGAGCATCAGTCTACATTATTTTATTTTCATACATAGACATGGACCAAATTTTGTCGGAAAAGGTAAACATTCTTTGGCTGTTACTTTTTATAATTTCAAACTAAACTACTTTCCCCAACTTTGATCAAATACACTCTTTCCTCCTCAACTTCAATACACATAGTTGCAGTCAACATTTCAGATTGCATTGACATTACCTGAGAGACTGATAATCCAGACAATATGTCCATTTTGTTTGCTAAGTTTATACTGATTTTGTGGGGAGGAAAGGGTTGGTTGCTTTCAGTAACTATGAAAGAATAAACAGGAAACAGGAGGGGTTACCAAGTATCCTTTTGCTCAGTATACAAATGTTATATAAACCAGACTAGCCAATCTTCGTGTTAATGAAAGATTTCTAACATTTGCAGTTTTAATTTTCCCCACAGATATCACAGCATTCGAAAGAGTTGGTCCTTGTCATGTTGACAAGTTTATCATACTTGTCTTCATACACAATTGAACAACCTAACCTGAGTATATTTCATTCTGCTCATTGTTATCCTGAACCAGTGCTCTATTTCTGACTATTCCAGATGAGCTGTTTCAATAATGAACAAGGTAACGTTAGTTCCTTTACCTGAAGCAATAATATGTTATAGGTTGTCAGCAAGTGGGGCCTGCAGCAGTTTCAATTTTGCTGTGCTAGGAGGAAAACATGAGTTTCACTCATGTAATAGAAAATTATGGTTATTTTTGACTTCCTAAGTTTCTAGTTTTTTAAGGAACATGAGTAAAGGCCACATATAGCAGCACAATTGTGGTGTGCTGCCATATTAATATAACTATAATCAGAGAAGCCTAAACATTAGGGCAAAATTAATGACCAGTTAATAAATTATGTATAACAGTTAATTTCCAAAGAGCAAAAGACATACTAACAGAAAAAAGACAGCTCCAGTAATATGGGTAAGCTTGGGACTTACTCTTGGGTCAGTTCTCTGATCTGCCACAGAATGTGTGTCATGTTGATCAAATAACCACTCAGGTCGCCCACTATAAAATATCAATAAAAACTTCTTCACCTCAGGAAGAAATTGTAAAGATAAATACATTAAAGATTATGGGACACTTAACAATGATGACAGTTCTATAGAACTCTTCAGCCATCAATAGTCGTTTGTAAGTTGCATTGTACTACTAGAAATTGGTACACCTGAATCTGCTGAAATCATCTATGTTTGTTATAAATCTAAATTATTTGAGAAATATAGACAGAGTTGTAAACAAAATCTTGCTCAGTCTCCCAGTAGTATTTGGCTATGCAGATGCTATTTAAGACAGCAAATAAAACTACCAACAGCCCTTCCTTACATGCTTTCCTTTTTTAAAACTGTTGTCCTTAATCCACCTTCAGAACATAAGTAGCTACTTTCAGAGTGACGGTCCATCTGACTCTCTGGGTCCTGTTTTTCTGTTAGAGATGCTCCCATTCACTAAGTGGAACAAAATACCTCTTAGTAATTCTCCTATAAAAAACCTTTGCAGCAATGAAACAAACTAAGGAGAATAATACATGTCTAACAAAACAGCTGTAAAACAGCGAAGGCAGATACAAAAACAAAAATATACAATCATATTTAAACTAAAACCATACACACAACAACACACTTTGCAATACAAAACTACTTGTACAGTTTGTGTGTATTAAACATAAAAACAACATGTGGTTAAACATCTGGCTTTAAATCTGCATCATATGATGGACTAATGAGATGAATGGACGCCCATTCTTCCTCCATTCAGCTGTAGCCTCACAGCAGTGTTCACCTGGCTCTGCATTTGCAGCCTGAGTTTTGGATGGATGACTAGTGTTCTTTCTATTTTTGGTCTAAGGACACTTTAACAATGCTTGACAATGATGAATTGCTTTTTTTATGACAGGGAAGGCATAAAGAAGGGCAACAAGGACAATTAGTGGAGGGGCTTCCATATTAGAAGAGACTAAAGTGGATAGACCTATTCAATTTAGTAAAGTCATGCTTGAGGGGATACATGAGTAGTTTACAAAATACTGAAAATGGTGAAGAGAAAGTAAATAGGGATTTATTATTCACTGTTTCTCAAAGTACACAAACTAAGGGTAGCAGGTAGTCTGTTTTAAAATTAAAAAAGGAAGTTCTTTTTAACATAGTGTGCAATTAAAGTTTCATAGTTTCTCGGGTTGGAAGGGACCTGAGTAGATCATCTAGTCTGACCCCCTGCCGTGGCAAGAAAGAGTACTGGGGTCAAACGACCCCAGCAAAGTGTAGAACTCATTCTCAGAAGATGAGGGAATGCAGTTATGCAAACTGACCTGATAGTTTAATCAGATACAAAAAAGTGATTGGACAAATTCATGGAGAAAAGGTGCATCAGTAGCTATTGAGCATGGGAGTTAGGGGTACATCCTCTCAATCAGAACTTTGTAGACCTTAAATACTGGAGGTTTACAAGAAAGAGAGGAAAAAACTTTGGTCATACTCGTTTCACTTTCCCTTTCAGAATCCATTCTCTGTTACTGTGACAGGATACCAGGCAAGATGGACCTATGGTCTGACCCAGTAAATGCCAGTTTTTATATTCTACAGAGACAAAGTAATGGTAATATTACTACCGTTATTAACTTGGTTCATGGGAGTTACCTGTAAAAGGGATATGAGTCTGTTGCATCTCCCAGTTTGCGAGCCAAAAGCTCAAGTAAGAAAAGCTCATGCTTTAGCTGTAGAGGTCTCTGGTTCAATCCCCCATGTCTAGCAAGATGGCAATATCCTCCACAGAATCTCTTGGGACTAAGAATGGCTTCATTCATCTCTTGCCCCTAAAACCATCTGTGGTAATAGCTGAGACTATCCCAGCAGCATCCTTAACCAGAAGGGTTAACCTCAAGGGCCCTGCCTAGATTAGGAAACAGATCTAAATGTCAAAGTAAACAGTTGACTACACACACTCTGAAGAACAATGTGTTATTATTTCGTTCAGATAAACAGAATTGTCTGTTCCTAAAATAAAATGAATCCTGTCTATTCCCACCTTGCTCTGTTGCCTGTGATTCACACAATGGGACTCCTGAGGATTGCATTTCACAGTTGCTTACTGCTTCATAATATAGACAAATAAACATACGAAGACTAACCTCTTTAATTTAATATTCACCACAGTTCTTACTGTTTGTAAGCCAAAAAAGAATCAAAATCTAGTCGCACATCATTTTCCCTTACTCAACATTCCTCTACTTAGAGATGCATCTATGTTAGCTAATTTTATTTTACTGTATTTACTCAAATACATGACTACTCTTTTTTCTTCTCGCTCGATAAGGAGAAAAAAAAGCCCCTCTTCTAAACTGCATACAAGAAAATCTCACTAAATACACTGTCTATCATTAAATTGCTGCCAAAAGCAGAATGTGCTCAGTACTGGAAACCAACTACGAAATTAATTAAATGCAGGCAACACTGAGTATGACTATAAAATGGCCCATATTGGGCAAACAGGCTGATGGGAACCTCTTTTCTTTTCGGCCCTTAAAAAAAGGTGGGAGCGGGAGAGCAGGTGTTCCCTCCACAAGGAACTGACACCAGGCCTGCAGGTACTGCAAGACCAGGCCAGTACTAGGAGGGCCGGAGCCAGTCCAGACACTCTCCTTTTGGTGCCAAAAATGCTTGATCTTGCCAAAAGCTCAGGATGGTGATGGGAATCTAGCTGCTTTTTTATTTTTTTTAAAGAAATGTTTCATGTTAAAACTACAATACTTGGAGTACTGCAGTCTTAATACTGCTTTCCCATTGATCCAGAATTTCCAAGAACATGATCAGCTGAATTCTTTTGCAGGAAGTGCTTTTTCAGGTGACTGCCAAACAGCTTTGGAGAAAACCTTGCAGCCATCTGAAGTCACATTTGTTTCAAATCCATTATTCTTTATGTCACTATATACATAGTGCAATTTCCATCATCTCTGGTATCCAATAAGTTCAAGGTACTCACTGAAGAAAAGCTGATGCAAAATGTATTCATCACGGCTCCCATTATTCTCCTAGAGCAGGGGTAGGCAACTTTTTTTGGCCGGAGTGCCAAAAAACCCGCGTCTACCTTGGAAGGTGCCAGAGTGCCAACATGCCGGAGCCTGGAGTAGCTATTTGCAGCCTCCCAGCCGCCTGCTGGGAGCAGCCCGGGCTCTGTGGCTGGCAGCAGCTGCTTAAAGCCTGGGCTGGCAGTGGTGTGCCGAGCAAAATGGCCTTGCGTGCCATGCTCAGCACACGGGCGAGGGTTGCTGACCCCTTTCCTAGAGTAACAAACCATCCTTCTCACTGACTTCTCTTTCACTGCTTGGCAGATCTTTTCTGTTTCACATTATTTCTGCAATGTTGCCATATTTCTATCTTCCACAGAGTTCTTCACAGTCCCTCACCGCCAAAGCTTCAGATTATTACTTCTCTGATCTAATAGTTTTCTGCCTCCAGATATTATCTCTTTGTTTCACAATTTAGTTTCCTATTCTTTGATCCATGAAGTCACATTTTACTCTGAAATCATTTAGTTCTCGTTTATAAGTCAGACCACTTTTCATTTTGTGCTATCCAAAAACACACTCCTCATACACTTGTTTTCCAGTTGGGCTCGTACTTTCATCTCTCCTTGTCCTGTATAAAATGTGTCTGACTGTTTTTTTAAAACGACTGAAACTCCTTCTAGCTCCTTAAGCTGAAGAAAACTTCAAACCCACTCAAATTACCCCTCTCGCTCCTCCCTTCTCCTTAGAGGGAAGATAGCTATGGTGTGCTACAAATTAATCCAATTTCATTTTTTAGATTTTGAAACCACTGCTATTTTGTGCCTCATCCTTGTCTCAGGAAATCTGGCACTTCATGTACCACCTACTACAAGGAGGGAGAGCATGCCCTGTTCGCTGCTTATTCAAATGTCAAAAACAATTCCTGTGCTGAACAAGCCTTTTTCCCAAGCCAATGCAATTTGAAAGCCTAGACAACAGTAAGAGAAAACTGTCAAAGGACACAAAATGCACTATGATCCTAAAGACTCAGCATTTGAAAGCTCCTAACAGGACACTGACAAATATAACAAGAAGTTTGTGCATTTCAGCTCCACAGTTTGTAAATCTTGTCATAGCTGGCTTCCTTTACACTTTTTGGGAAACTAAGAAGAAGTAGCATAATTAGGGACAGTAACTGGGGGAGGCCCCTTTTGGCACTATCCTGGCCCTCCAGTGCTCAATGGACCCCAGCCTTCCCAGCCTCTGCTCTCCAGCAGGGCACAAAGCTTGTTAGTTATACCTCTGCTGAGGAAGGTGTTAAAAACTGTTTCTATTGTAATTAAATTTAGGCTTTCTTCCCCATGAAAAGGCAAGCTGCTTTCCTAGCACATGACAAAAGAGAAGGAAATGGGAGCTGCCCAGTGCGCAAGGAAGAAGGGGGAGTGATGAGGTGGTTCCGAACTATGGATGGTTACTATGGAGCACTCAGAAGCTTGCTAGAAAAACAAATAAATGCTGTATTTTAGAAGGAAAAACCCACATTTTTATCAGTCTGAGACAGACCTAGATAGGATGGTTTAAAAGCAAATGATCAACCCCACCAAACAGGCTGTAGACCTTAATGATGTTTCCAAAGCATGCAGCAAGATTCTGAAAATTGTACATTTCATTCATTAAAGTGCTATTTTAAAAAGTCCAATGTTTCAATGTTTTTCTTGCTTTCCATGGATGGGTTTGCATTTCAGCTCTGTCTTGCTTAGAACGTGCTCAAAAGAAGTAGCAGAGGATCAGAGTGTGTTGTACCACTCACTTGCCTCTCTGAGCAAATCCCCTGCTGTCAACAGCACAGTGCCTGCAAGTTCTCCAACCATTACCCCTTCTCTCTTTCTTCACCGGCATGCCAGCCACCTGCTGCTTGCTGAGGAGAAGCTATATTGATCACCCATGAAGTTCTCCCTTTAACAGTTCTATTTTCCTGTGGATTTGCAATTATAATCATCTAACCAAATGTCCACTACATCCTTTCATAGGTAAGGTCCTCAGGGCAGGCAACTTGTCTTATTTCCATATTGGTGAAGAGCCATGTAGAGGTGTGATGTCATACAATTAACAATGAGCAAATCTACGGCCCACTTTATGTACGTGAAACTTAACAGGATTACTCAAGTGCAGGAAGTTAAGCACATGTCCAAGCATTTGCAAGAGTAGAATCAGCACTCCCATTTGTTATTCACCAAATAATGCTGTTAAATCATACCATTATGCAAATTATTAGTATTTTATACTATTATACACCATATAGCATAAAGATTATTATAGTATTCTTATGTACCATACCATATTTGTTGCAATATATACCATATTTGTTGCAAAAGAACAAAAAAAAGCTTATTCACAGACAAAAAAATGTTAGTAACGCTCGAAAACAAACAACCCCCCCAAACCTTGCCTCAGTGACTCAGTCTGTGTTTATGACAAACCAAACTTTTTAGAAGTAACAATAACAAACATGTGTGAGGTCCTACCTTCCTACTAAGACGTACAACCCTCGTGTTTACAGGTGCCTTGTGCCAATTTAGCAAAAAATAGTGAAGAAATTACTAGTTTATATTAAAATAGGAACCTAAAATAAGCCTTGTGAGCTAATGTTAGAGGCATGCAAAGCACTTGGTTAAGTAACACCTATAATATGTTATTTCCTTCAGCTCTGACAACTCTTTGCTCAGCTCTATAAACATTTTGGTAAAGATGTAGAGAAGAGCATCAGCAATAACCATGACTCCAGCTCTCAGGAATATTGAGCAAACTTTTGATTTCCATATTTAAGAAATATTGCTATAATTTTCACTCTTTCTTACTTGGTTTCAAGAAAATCTTGATGCCTTAGTTACAGCAGCTCATTTGAACACCTGTTCTCTTCTGCTTAGTCATGTGAAAATGGAGCTTATTGGGTATAGCAGGCTTCATCTCCCCAAGATGCAGTCTCTCTTGCTGTTCTTATATTAAATGTATTGATTAAAGATATGATTCCTCTTAGCTCCCACCCCACAAGAACGATTTAGAAGCTCACAAAAAAGAAGTGGAAAATCCAAAATTAGAAACATGCCATGGCTGTGATGTTTCTAGCAAGGAGCTCAACCTTGAAAAGCACTGCCTGCCTGCTCTAAGGTACTAAGTCATCCATCCCTTCAGGTCCCACTGGGGATGGGATTGAGTGCTCACAGCACCTTACAAATTTTAGTTGATTGACAGTTTATCAGAAAATCAATAGCAAGAATGAACAACCTAAGAGAATGAAAGGGCACTTGGAACGATTACTTCAGAGAAGCACTGTGGAGCTGTAGGTGGATGGAACGTCATGTATTACATGTGGGGATGCTTTTATGGAGTCTCACATTCTGGCTGATCATTTTCAGATTCAAAATGTTCCAGACAGTGATGGCAAATTCCCATTCAGGAGCTGAGAATGAACACAGAAGTTCAGAAGTGTGAACAAAACTGATGTCAGATCATAAGGTAAAAACTTCAAATCAAATCTGTGAAATGTAGAAATGTTGATTATTCATTTTATTAGTAGGGTGCAGCAACCTACAGCTCACATCTAGCCCATGAAACAATTTTATCTAGTGCACAAAAACAGAATATCAGTGGGAATTTAGCAACAGGGGTCAAACCAGCAGCAAGGGAGATAGCAGCAATGTCAGAGGAGGAAGAAGCCTGTATTTGGACTGAGCTCCATTAAACAACAAATCCAAGACAGGGTGCAATGATGCAGTTATATCCCATTTGATTCCTGGTTCCATCCAAAGTTTAACAACTGCCTGGCAGCAGCATTTCTTTTTAGACAGCAGTTAGGGAATCAATTGACTTAAATACTAATTATAATCTACCTGATTATTTTTAATTTTTTCATTCCACAGCTGTTAATGACCCTCTTTCCTTTTTAACGGTGTTGATGTTCCACTGATAAATTATCCTTTCTTCTGCAATTCTGCTGTCTGTTAGCCAGTCCTGGTAACATAGCTCCTCCTGCACATCCCTGCAGACTGTTTTTAACTCTAGCTAAAAGCATTAATTCAGGTGTGGAAACATGAACTTAGCTGAACATCAATTTGGGTGTAGAAATAACTTTCAGTGAAGTGGTGGCTGCACTGTCAATATGCTCAAGGAGGCTAGATTTTATTTTACAAATCTGAAAAAGAGATGTACATTTAATTCCAATGACTACAGGGCTAATGGAACAATGCATTTTGATTATGTTTTGCCTAGCTTGTGTTTTTATACATATGATATAGTAAATTGATGCACATTCCAATAAAGTTATATATGTATTTTTTAAAATCTGAAACTGAATAATATAGTCTTAGGCCCCTAAAAGCTTTTAGTGTCTAGAGCTTCTAGAGAAAAGTAGGCATTGTGTTGACACACCATACCATCTGCACCCACCATTTCAAATCCTAGATCCACCTATCACTCCATTACTTTGGCCACCTATCACTCCATTAAAAGGTTGCTGACTCATACTAGAAAAGTTGGATACACTTTAAAATAATAAAGACACCTGTCCCAATGTTTCATTAGGAACATTACAGCTAGGAACAGAAGTTACACATAAGCCAGTTTAAAGTGATTGGAAACTGGTTTAAACCTTTAACAGAACAGAAGCTCAATGAACATAAGCCAGTTTCAAAATGGCTAAAACTGGTTTAAGGTAAACCTGGTTGAATGTAGTATCAGACTTAATCAATTTGGGTCAAACCACCTTATGAAACTTCTGTCCCAGACCCCTTTCTGGTTTGAATTAAATCAGTCCCCCAGCATGCTTTGCAGCCCCGGGCTGGGATGCACCTCTGCTCCCTAGGTTGAGCAGTGAGGGCTGGCTGACAAAGGGGTGGTGGATGCAGCCCAGTCTGAGGGGGGTGGGGAGGGGCACAGGACTGCCCCCTACTGCAGGCAAACTAGCTGGGGTCTGGGGCCAGGAAGGGGAGTTAAACACCCTTCCCCTGCTTAAACCCCTGGCTGCAACCATGGACAAGAAATCTCAGGGGCACCTGGAAGCAAGAAGAGGAAGCAATGAGCAACCCTGCAGGGTCCTGCTGTTGTGATTCTGGACTACAAATCCCAGAGACCTCTGAGGCAGGAGGAAGAGGAAGCCAACACACAGCCCAGGCTGGCTACATGCCAGATAGCTGTGCTTTAGCACCCCCCGTCTTCTGGCCTGAGCCACTGCAGGCACACAGCTGCATTTCCTGAATCAAAGGTAAATTTGTGTTCACTTGTGTTTCAATTTAATCTGTGCAGTTTAGACTAAGTTGCAAAGACTGAATCAATTCAGACTTGGGCTTTTTTGAATGTCTGTACTTAGCGCGCAAGACTTGAAAAGTCTATAGTCTTACCTGAATCAAGCAGAAAATAGGTGAATGTGGCAATCAACTTCTGTAGTTTAGCTTTCATTCAAAATAATTAAGGTTTTAGACCTTATAGTTTAGAAGATAAACTAACTTATGCACTTTTGCAGTGTTATCTCCTGGGACCTGAAGACTTGAGCTTCTGTTGATGCCGTTTTGAAGCAGCACCAGAATGAAATTGATGGAATTCTAGTCAGTTTCACCCCTGCTACTTGGACCTTTGGGCTACATTTAAATTTACATGAATCATGTCAATTTCATTTTATGTCTCTGTGGAAAATTAGGAGTAGAAGCATAAGAAAAAAAATCTATGGGGATAAGACTACAGCTTCCCAAAGCTGAAAATGTAAAATTCTGCAAATAATGTTTCTCCCTCTCACAACTGATTTGAACTATATTGAATTTATTCAGTCTCTCTGTAACTCATAGGAAATTGCCTACAGTTGCCTACAGCTGATAAGCTCCAAAAATAGCATGAGACTGATCCCGCAGGGCAGGCTCAATTGGCTGAAAAAAATTATATACAAAAAGAAATAACGTTTATTTCCTTTGAAAGGTTATGAATATAAATTCTCTAATAGTTAAGCAATGAAATCTATGTCTAATCCAAGTGTTTTGTTTTTCCACCTGGATATAGGAGTTGACAATGCGATTGTTAACAAAATTACTGCTTCATTCAAAATCTGCCACTATAAATAGGCCTGTTATAAAAAAACAGGTGTATTGCCTATTACTTTTTAAAGGTTTATCAAGCCACTAAGGCCAAATTTGCAACAATAAAACAAATACAGGAATGTGGTGGTTAGGTAAGTTATTAGACAACTAATAGGAAGGCATGTACAAGCCTGGTTTATAACATACACATGCAGCTTTAAAATCCCACCAAAAAACCTATGGGGAAGGCACATATCTGGGTGGAAACAGCTGTTTGTATCAGGTATAATCCTCTTCTTATTACTAGAAAATATTTATAAATGTTAACAATGCTTCTTTGTTAGTGGGCAAAAATATATTTGTGAAAAGACTTGTTATTTTCCTTAAAATTGAATCCAGAGTTTTCAACACTCTTCCCCCAAGTGGCACTGAAACATCTTTGTCAGATATATTGAAAAATGTTATCAATTTGAAAGGGAATTAATACTGAATTCACTAACTTGACCTTTATATTTCAGCTATATTCATATTTAGTTAGTAAAGTTAAGTCATCCTGATGAGTATATTTCAAATCCTTTGAGCCATTTCTGTTTGTTTTTTAATACCTTTTTTATTAGGCAACACTAAACATTTACATTGTTTACTGAACAGAAATAATGTTTTCACTAGCTATAAACTACCTAATTTTGTATTCTTCCACAGCCTTAATGACACTACTAATCTAATATTCTATTTCTAGCATGTCTTCTAACCATTGTTTCTCAGTCTAGCATAACAGGCATAGATAGCTGCACATGCTAGTTATGGGTTAGCATTGGACTTTTTTGACTATTGTTAAAATCCATCTTTCATTAGAGTCATATAAGGGTTTACCTTTCATAAAAATGTTCCATTGGAACTTACATATGTGAACTGTTTCACTATAGGGAAATCCCTTGATGAAGAGCACTATGTAAGGATATTATAAACTGTTAAATGTAAAAAGCTGTGACTTTTGCAAATGAAGGAGCATAAACTCTGATGTGCCATAATTCTACAAAATTAGGTGCAACTGTAGACAGTAATTGTCCAACCTGAAGTGAAATCTAGTGAGATTTCTGCCAAAAGCAACAATGTTGATTTCTTTCTTTCTCTTAAAAAATGTTGTATTTAAGTTAAAGAATGAGAATAATGGGAACAGAAATAGGTTGTTAACTGGTGCTGTGAGTCATGATGTTTTATGAAGTTCGCATATGATACTGTTGTAGATTTCCTAATGAAGCATTTTTTAAAGTACATTTTATTTAGAGAGAGATTATAAAATGCTATCTTGTAGAGACATGCACAAAAGTCTGATGCTGCATATCAGATTATTAGGCAATACATGGCAAAGGCCCTGACCCAAAAAACACTGAAATCAAAAGAAAGACTTGCACTGAAACCTCATCCTTTTTATTGTAAAACAAAATTTGTGTAATCTGGCAAGCCCTGTTTCAGAGTGCCTGGGCTAAGGTCAACAAGTAACTAGTGTAAGTAATGACACCAAAACAGCACCTAAATAAGACAGGCAAGTTGAGACAAAAGGGCTGGATGAAAAAGATGAACATCAGCAAAAAAAAGAAATGGAAATTAACAAAGCAACCTGGAAGAGCAACTGGATAATATAAACAGAGACTAAGAAGTAACAA
Source organism: Gavialis gangeticus (assembly GCF_001723915.1). NCBI lineage: Eukaryota > Metazoa > Chordata > Crocodylia > Gavialidae > Gavialis > Gavialis gangeticus. The sequence goes on along the minus strand of NW_017729004.1, from coordinate 71,533,076 downwards.
AGACCCAGGGTTGATGGATATTGTATAGTGTAGTACAACAGATCTCTCAGAATGATGTCATTAGAAAATACTGCTCTCATGGATGGATGTATATATGGCAAATAAGAAGATGACACAGAGGGTGGTAACAGAACAATACTTCCAGTGTCTCAAGTGCAAGCACACCTGAAAAAGCATGTCCAGAAAGGTTAGAAAAATGAACACACCAATTATTTCTCATTCTCTATAGGGTTGAAACAATCTCTGCCGAATAAGATGAACACTCTCAGAAGATCTGAATCAGTCACCTACCATCCTGTCTTGCAGAGAGGATGAGACTTAAATTTAAAAGTAACAGCCTGTCAAAAGGGTTTGCTGAATAAGGTTTCCCCATTCATCCATTATCATCTTCATCCAGTTCAAGAAAACTTCTCTCCATAGTATTATATTAATAATTATATCTGATGACATTAGAACCCTTTGGTTACCCAGACCCCACGGAGGTTATGAATCATATAATTTTAAGCAGGGAAATGGCTGCCTAGCAGCAGTGGTACCCATACCTGTAACAAAACAATCTCAAAAGAACTTCACATAAGATTGACTAAAACAAAATATCAAAAACCAATTTGATAAATTAAATTCAGGATGCTCTAGTTGCAGCAAGACTCTAAGGACTGCAATACAGCATTACTTACTTCTACTGAATTAATGCTTTTATTAAATTCAAATTCCCTGTCCTATAGTATTCTTGAGGCTGCCATATTTTGAGTATTTTAAAAAGGAAAATGCAGAAGAGGCTTTCTTTGAATCTATTTTGTATTCTGCTCAAAGTTGTACAAGTGAATTTGTAAAGATGAATCATGAATAGTATGTGCCTGCAAATAATCAAGCGTAATCAGCTTCCAAGCAAACAAAGCTTGTTCTCAGGCAAAAGACTGAAGTCCACAAAATTGTACTTAATTGTTGTTAAGCAGTGAAATCATGATTATCTG